>NW_026902714.1:0-137255 GCF_943734735.2 Anopheles gambiae
AGTTTTTTTGCCATCTATTATCGTTGTTACGGCCATGTTTCATCCAAATGAAGCCATCTTGCACTATTTGAATGGCCTTGAAATTTGATGTTGAATTTTGTTGCCATCTATTATCGTTGTTACGGCCATGTTTCATCCAAATAAAGGCATCTTGCTCTAATTCAATGGCCTTGAAATTTGATGTTGGGTTTTTTGCCATCTATTATCGTTGTTACGGCCATGTTTCATCC
Organism: Anopheles gambiae; assembly: GCF_943734735.2. NCBI lineage: Eukaryota > Metazoa > Arthropoda > Insecta > Diptera > Culicidae > Anopheles > Anopheles gambiae. The sequence goes on from NW_026902714.1 coordinate 231, forward strand.
AAATGAAGCCATCTTGCACTATTTAAATGGCCTTGAAATTTGATGTTGAGTTTTGTTGCCATCTATTATCGTTGTTACGGCCATGTTTCATCCAAATGAAGCCATATTGCACTATTTCAATGGCCTTGAAATTTGATGTTGAATTTTGTTGCCATCTATTATCGTTGTTACGGCCATGTTTTATCCAAATGAAGCCATCTTGCACTATTTGAATGGCCTTGAAATTTGATGTTGAGTTTTTTTGCCATCTATTATCGTTGTTACGGCCATGTTTCATCCAAATGAAGCCATCTTGCACTATTTGAATGGCCTTGAAATTTGATGTTGGGTTTTTTTGCCATCTATTATCGTTGTTACGGCCATGTTTCATCCAAATGAAGCCATCTTGCACTATTTGAATGGCCTTGAAATTTGATGTTGAGTTTTGTTGCCATCTATTATCGTTGTTACGGCCATGTTTCATCCAAATGAAGGCATCTTGCACTATTTCAATGGCCTTGAAATTTGATGTTGAGTTTTGTTGCCATCTATTATCGTTGTTACGGCCATGTTTTATCCAAATGAAGCCATATTGCACTATTTGAATAGCCTTGAAATTTGATGTTGAGTTTTTTTTGCCATCTATTATCGTTGTTACGGCCATGTTTTCAATCCAAATGAAGCCATCTTGCACTATTTGAATGGCCTTGAAATTTGATGTTGGTTTTTTTTGCCATCTATTATCGTTGTTACGGCCATGTTTCATCCAAATGAAGCCATCTTGCACTATTTGAATGGCCTTGAAATTTGATGTTGAATTTTGTTGCCATCTATTATCGTTGTTACGGCCATGTTTCATCCAAATAAAGGCATCTTGCACTATTTCAATGGCCTTGAAATTTGATGTTGAATTTTGTTGCCATCTATTATCGTTGTTACGGCCATGTTTTATCCAAATGAAGCCATCTTGCACTATTTGAATGGCCTTGAAATTTGATGTTGAATTTTGTTGCCATCTATTATCGTTGTTACGGCCATGTTTCATCCAAATGAAGGCATCTTGCACTATTTCAATGGCCTTGAAATTTGATGTTGAGTTTTGTTGCCATCTATTATCGTTGTTACGGCCATGTTTTATCCAAATGAAGCCATATTGCACTATTTGAATAGCCTTGAAATTTGATGTTGAGTTTTTTTGCCATCTATTATCGTTGTTACGGCCATGTTTCATCCAAATGAAGCCATCTTGCACTATTTGAATGGCCTTGAAATTTGATGTTGGGTTTTTTTGCCATCTATTATCGTTGTTACGGCCATGTTTTATCCAAATGAAGCCATATTGCACTATTTGAATAGCCTTGAAATTTGATGTTGAGTTTTTTTGCCATCTATTATCGTTGTTACGGCCATGTTTCATCCAAATGAAGCCATCTTGCACTATTTGAATGGCCTTGAAATTTGATGTTGGGTTTTTTTGCCATCTATTATCGTTGTTACGGCCATGTTTCATCCAAATGAAGCCATCTTGCACTATTTGAATGGCCTTGAAATTTGATGTTGAATTTTGTTGCCATCTATTATCGTTGTTACGGCCATGTTTCATCCAAATGAAGGCATCTTGCACTATTTCAATGGCCTTGAAATTTGATGTTGAGTTTTGTTGCCATCTATTATCGTTGTTACGGCCATGTTTAATTCAAATGAAGCCATATTGCACTTTTTGAATGGCCTTGAAATTTGATGTTGAGTTTTTTTGCCATCTATTATCGTTGTTACGGCCATGTTTCATCCAAATGAAGCCATCTTGCACTATTTGAATGGCCTTGAAATTTGATGTTGGGTTTTTTTGCCATCTATTATCGTTGTTACGGCCATGTTTCATCCAAATGAAGCCATCTTGCACTATTTGAATGGCCTTGAAATTTGATGTTGAATTTTGTTGCCATCTATTATCGTTGTTACGGCCATGTTTCATCCAAATAAAGGCATCTTGCTCTAATTCAATGGCCTTGAAATTTGATGTTGAATTTTGTTGCCATCTATTATCGTTGTTACGGCCATGTTTCATCCAAATGAAGGCATCTTGCACTATTTCAATGGCCTTGAAATTTGATGTTGAGTTTTGTTGCCATCTATTATCGTTGTTACGGCCATGTTTTATCCAAATGAAGCCATATTGCACTTTTTGAATAGCCTTGAAATTTGATGTTGAGTTTTTTTGCCATCTATTATCGTTGTTACGGCCATGTTTCATCCAAATGAAGCCATCTTGCACTATTTGAATGGCCTTGAAATTTGATGTTGGGTTTTTTTGCCATCTATTATCGTTGTTACGGCCATGTTTCATCCAAATGAAGCCATCTTGCACTATTTGAATGGCCTTGAAATTTGATGTTGAATTTTGTTGCCATCTATTATCGTTGTTACGGCCATGTTTCATCCAAATAAAGGCATCTTGCACTATTTCAATGGCCTTGAAATTTGATGTTGAATTTTGTTGCCATCTATTATCGTTGTTACGGCCATGTTTTATCCAAATGAAGCCATATTGCACTATTTGAATGGCCTTGAAATTTGATGTTGAGTTTTGTTGCCATCTATTATCGTTGTTATGGCCATGTTTCATCCAAATGAAGCCATATTGCACTATTTGAATGGCCTTGAAATTTGATGTTGGGTTTTTTTGCCATCTATAATCGTTGTTACGGCCATGTTTCATCCAAATGAAGCCATCTTGCACTATTTGAATGGCCTTGAAATTTGATGTTGAATTTTGTTGCCATCTATTATCGTTGTTACGGCCATGTTTCATCCAAATGAAGCCATCTTGCACTATTTGAATGGCCTTGAAATTTGATGTTGAATTTTGTTGCCATCTATTATCGTTGTTACGGCCATGTTTCGTCCAAATGAAGCCATCTTGCACTATTTGAATGGCCTTGAAATTTGATGTTGAGTTTTGTTGCCATCTATTATCGTTGTTACGGCCATGTTTCATCCAAATGAAGCCATCTCGCACTATTTGAATGGCCTTGAAATTTGATGTTGAATTTTGTTGCCATCTATTATCATTGTTACGGCCATGTTTCATCCAAATGAAGCCATCTTGCACTGTTTGAATGGCCTTGAAATTTGATGTTGAATTTTGTTGCCATCTATTATCGTTATCACGGCCATGTTTTATCCAAAGGAAGTCATCTTGCACTATTTGAATGGCCTTGAAATTTGATGTTGAATTTTTTTGTCTTCTATTATCGTTGTTACGGCCATGTTTCATCCAAATGAAGTCATATTGCACTATTTGAATGGCCTTGAAATTTGATGTTGAGTTTTGTTGCCATCTATTATGGTTATTGTGGCCATGTTTCATCCAAATGAAGCCATCTTGCACTATTTGAATGGCCTTGAAATTTGATGTTGAGTTTTGTTGCCATCTATTATCGTTGTTACGGCCATGTTTTATCCAAATGAAGCCATTTTGCACTATTTGAATGGCCTTGAAATTTGATGTTGAATTTTGTTGCCATCTATTATCGTTGTTACGGCCATGTTTCATCCAAATGAAGCCATATTGTACAATTTGAATGGCCTTGAAATTTGATGTTGAGTTTTGTTGCCATCTATTATCGTTGTTACGGCCATGTTTTATCCAAATGAAGCCATTTTGCACTATTTCAATGGCCTTGAAATTTGATGTTGAGTTTTTTGCCATCTATTATCCTTGTTACGGCCATGTTTCATCCAAATGAAGCCATCTTGCACTAGTTGAATGGCCTTGAAATTTGATGTTGAATTTTGTTGCCATCTATTATCGTTGTTAACGTACTTAACAACATGCCCGTCATGGGTTCAAGCCCCAAATAGATAGTGCTCCCATACGTAGGACTGACTATCCTGCTATGGTAACAATAAGTCACTGAAAGCCAAGCTCACTTCACTAGTGGGTACTTGGCAGGCCCTTGACAGACAGTGGTTGTTGTGCCAAAGAAAAAAGAAGAAAATATCGTTGTTACGGCCATGTTACATCCAAATAAAGGCATCTTGCACCAATTCATTGGCCTTGAAATTTGATGTTGAATTTTGTTGCCATCTATTATCGTTGTTACGGCCATGTTTCATCCAAATGAAGCCATCTTGCACTATTTGAATGGCCTTGAAATTTGGTGTTGAATTTTGTTGCCATCTATTATCGTTGTTACGGCCATGTTTTATCCAAATAAAGGCATCTTGCACTAATGCAATGGCCTTGAAATTTGATGTTGAATTTTGTTGCCATCTATTATCGTTGTTACGGCCATGTTTCATCCAAATGAAGCCATATTGCACTATTTGCATGTACTTAAAATTTGATGTTGAGTTTTTTTGCCATCTATTATTGTTGTTACGGCCATGTTTCATCCAAATGAAGCCATCTTGCACTATTTGAATGGCCTTGAAATTTGATGTTGAGTTTTGTTGCCATCTATTATCGTTGTTACGGCCATGTTTCATCCAAATGAAGCCATCTTGCACTATTTGAATGGCCTTGAAATTTGATGTTGAGTTTTGTTGCCATCTATTATCGTTGTTACGGCCATGTTATATCCAAATGAAGTCATATTGCACTATTTGAATGGCCTTGAAATTTGATGTTGAGTTTTGTTGCCATCTATTATCGTTGTTACGGCCATGTTTCATCCAAATGAAGCCATCTTGCTCTAATTCAATGGCCTTGAAATTTGATGTCGGGTTTTTTTTGCCATCTATTATTGTTGTTACGGCCATGTTTCATCCAAATGAAGCCATCTTGCACTATTTGAATGGCCTTGAAATTTGATGTTGAATTTTGTTGCCATCTATTATCGTTGTTACGGCCATGTTTCATCCAAATGAAGCCATATTGCACTATTTGAATGGCCTTGAAATTTGATGTTGAATTTTGTTGCCATCTATTATCGTTGTTACGGCCATGTTTCATCCAAATGAAGCCATATTGCACTATTTGAATGGCCTTGAAATTTGATGTTGAGTTTTGTTGCCATCTATTATCGTTGTTAACGTACTTAACAACATGCCCGTCATGGGTTCAAGCCCTAAATAGACCGTGCTCCCACACTTAGGACTGACTATCCTGCTATGGTAACAATAAGTCACTGAAAGCCAAGCTCACTTCACTAGTGGGTACTTGGCAGGCCCTTGACCGACAGTGGTTGTTGTGCCAAAGAAAAAAAAAATTATCGTTGTTACGGCCATGTTACATCCAAATGAAGGCATCTTGCACTAATTCATTGGCCTTGAAATTTGATGTTGAATTTTGTTGCCATCTATTATCGTTGTTACGGCCATGTTACATCCAAATGAAGCCATCTTGCACTATTTGAATGGCCTTGAAATTTGATGTTGAATTTTGTTGCCATCTATTATCGTTGTTACGGCCATGTTTCATCCAAATGAAACCATCTTGTACTATTTGAATGGCCTTGAAATTTGATGTTGAATCTTGTTGCCATCTTTTATCGTTGTTACGGCCATGTTTCATCCAAAAAAAGGCATCTTGAACTAATTCAATGGCCTTGAAATTTGATGTTGAATTTTGTTGCCATCTATTATCGTTATTACGGCCATGTTTCATCCAAATAAAGGCATTTTGCTCTATTTGAATGGCCTTGAAATTTGATGTTGAATTTTGTTGCCATCTATTATCGTTGTTACGGCCATGTTTCATCCAAATAAAGGCATCTTGCACTATTTCAATGGCTTTGAAATTTGATGTTGAATTTTGTTGCCATCTATTATCGTTGTTACGGCCATGTTACATCCAAATGAAGCCATCTCGCACTATTTGAATGGCCTTGAAATTTGATGTTGAGTTTTGTTGCCATCTATTATCGTTGTTACGGCCATGTTTTATCCAAATGAAGCCATTTTGCACTATTTCAATGGCCTTGAAATTTGATGTTGAGTTTTTTGCCATCTATTATCCTTGTTACGGCCATGTTTCATCCAAATGAAGCCATCTTGCACTAGTTGAATGGCCTTGAAATTTGATGTTGAATTTTGTTGCCATCTATTATCGTTGTTAACGTACTTAACAACATGCCCGTCATGGGTTCAAGCCCCAAATAGATAGTGCTCCCATACGTAGGACTGACTATCCTGCTATGGTAACAATAAGTCACTGAAAGCCAAGCTCACTTCACTAGTGGGTACTTGGCAGGCCCTTGACCGACAGTGGTTGTTGTGCCAAAGAAAAAAGAAGAAAATATCGTTGTTACGGCCATGTTACATCCAAATAAAGGCATCTTGCACCAATTCATTGGCCTTGAAATTTGATGTTGAATTTTGTTGCCATCTATTATCGTTGTTACGGCCATGTTTCATCCAAATGAAGCCATCTTGCACTATTTGAATGGCCTTGAAATTTGATGTTGAATTTTGTTGCCATCTATTATCGTTGTTACGGCCATGTTTTATCCAAATAAAGGCATCTTGCACTAATGCAATGGCCTTGAAATTTGATGTTGAATTTTGTTGCCATCTATTATCGTTGTTACGGCCATGTTTCATCCAAATGAAGCCATATTGCACTATTTGCATGTACTTAAAATTTGATGTTGAGTTTTGTTGCCATCTATTATTGTTGTTACGGCCATGTTTCATCCAAATGAAGCCATCTTGCACTATTTGAATGGCCTTGAAATTTGATGTTGAGTTTTGTTGCCATCTATTATCGTTGTTACGGCCATGTTTCATCCAAATGAAGCCATCTTGCACTATTTGAATGGCCTTGAAATTTGATGTTGAGTTTTGTTGCCATCTATTATCGTTGTTACGGCCATGTTATATCCAAATGAAGTCATATTGCACTATTTGAATGGCCTTGAAATTTGATGTTGAGTTTTGTTGCCATCTATTATCGTTGTTACGGCCATGTTTCATCCAAATGAAGCCATCTTGCACTATTTGAATGGCCTTGAAATTTGATGTTGAGTTTTGTTGCCATCTATTATCGTTGTTACGGCCATGTTTCATCCAAATGAAGCCATCTTGCACTATTTGCATGTACTTAAAATTTAATGTTGAGTTTTTTTGCCATCTATTATCGTTGTTACGGCCATGTTTCATCCAAATGAAGCCATCTTGCACTATTTGAATGGCCTTGAAATTTGATGTTGAATTTTGTTGCCATCTATTATCGTTGTTACGGCCATGTTTCATCCAAATAAAGGCATCTTGCTCTAATTCAATGGCCTTGAAATTTGATGTCGGGTTTTTTTGCCATCTATTATCGTTGTTACGGCCATGTTTCATCCAAATGAAGCCATCTTGCACTATTTAAATGGCCTTGAAATTTGATGTTGAGTTTTGTTGCCATCTATTATCGTTGTTACGGCCATGTTTCATCCAAATGAAGGCATATTGCACTATTTGAATGGCCTTGAAATTTGATGTTGAGTTTTGTTGCCATCTATTATCGTTGTTAACGTACTTAACAACATGCCCGTCATGGGTTCAAGCCCTAAATAGACCGTGCTCCCACACGTAGGACTGACTATCCTGCTATGGTAACAATAAGTCACTGAAAGCCAAGCTCACTTCATTAGTGGGTACTTGGCAGGCCCTTGACCGACAGTGGTTGTTGTGCCAAAGAAAAAAAAAATTATCGTTGTTACGGCCATGTTACATCCAAATGAAGGCATCTTGCACTAATTCATTGGCCTTGAAATTTGATGTTGAATTTTGTTGCCATCTATTATCGTTGTTACGGCCATGTTACATCCAAATGAAGCCATCTTGCACTATTTGAATGGCCTTGAAATTTGATGTTGAATTTTGTTGCCATCTATTATTGTTGTTACGGCCATGTTTCATCCAAATGAAGCCATATTGCACTATTTGAATGGCCTTGAAATTTGATGTTTAATTTTGTTGCCATCTATTATCGTTGTTACGGCCATGTTTTATCCAAATGAAGCCATATTGCACTATTTGAATGGCCTTGAAATTTGATGTTGAGTTTTGTTGCCATCTATTATCGTTGTTAACGTACTTAACAACATGCCCGTCATGGGTTCAAGCCCTAAATAGACCGTGCTCCCACACTTAGGACTGACTATCCTGCTATGGTAACAATAAGTCACTGAAAGCCAAGCTCACTTCACTAGTGGGTACTTGGCAGGCCCTTGACCGACAGTGGTTGTTGTGCCAAAGAAAAAAAAAATTATCGTTGTTACGGCCATGTTACATCCAAATGAAGGCATCTTGCACTAATTCATTGGCCTTGAAATTTGATGTTGAATTTTGTTGCCATCTATTATCGTTGTTACGGCCATGTTACATCCAAATGAAGCCATCTTGCACTATTTGAATGGCCTTTAAATTTGATGTTGAATTTTGTTGCCATCTATTATCGTTGTTACGGCCATGTTTCATCCAAATGAAACCATCTTGTACTATTTGAATGGCCTTGAAATTTGATGTTGAATCTTGTTGCCATCTATTATCGTTGTTACGGCCATGTTTCATCCAAAAAAAGGCATCTTGAACTAATTCAATGGCCTTGAAATTTGATGTTGAATTTTGTTGCCATCTATTATCGTTATTACGGCCATGTTTCATCCAAATAAAGGCATTTTGCTCTATTTGAATGGCCTTGAAATTTGATGTTGAATTTTGTTGCCATCTATTATCGTTGTTACGGCCATGTTTCATCCAAATAAAGGCATCTTGCACTATTTCAATGGCTTTGAAATTTGATGTTGAATTTTGTTGCCATCTATTATCGTTGTTACGGCCATGTTACATCCAAATGAAGCCATCTTGCACTATTTTAATGGCCTTGAAATTTGATGTTGAGTTTTTTTTTGCCATCTATTATCGTTGTTACGGCCATGTTTCATCCAAATGAAGCCATCTTGCACTATTTGAATGGCCTTGAAATTTGATGTTGGGTTTTTTTTGCCATCTATTATCGTTGTTACGGCCATGTTTCATCCAAATGAAGCCATCTTGCACTATTTGAATGGCCTTGAAATTTGATGTTGAATTTTGTTGCCATCTATTATCGTTGTTACGGCCATGTTTCATCCAAATAAAGCCATCTTGCACTATTTGAATGGCCTTGAAATTTGATGTTGATTTTTGTTGCCATCTATTATCGTTGTGACGGCCATGTTTCATCCAAATGAAGCCATCTTGCACTATTTGAATGGCCTTGAAATTTGATGTTGAGTTTTGTTGCCATCTATTATCGTTGTTACGGCCATGTTTCATCCAAATGAAGCCATCTTGCACTAATTCAATGGCCTTGAAATTTGATGTTGAATTTTGTTGCCATCTATTATCGTTGTTACGGCCATGTTTCATCCAAATGAAGCCATCTTGCACTATTTGAATGGCCTTGAAATTTGATGTTGAGTTTTGTTGCCATCTATTATCGTTGTTACGGCCATGTTTTATCCAAATGAAGCCATCTTGCACTATTTGAATGGCCTTGAAATTTGATGTTGAATTTTGTTGCCATCTATTATCGTTGTTACGGTCATGTTTCATCCAAATAAAGGCATCTTGCACTATTTCAATGGCCTTGAAATTTGATGTTGAATTTTGTTGCCATCTATTATCGTTGTTACGGCCATGTTTCATCCAAATGAAGCCATATTGCACTATTTGAATGGACTTGAAATTTGATGTTGAGTTTTGTTGCCATCTATTATCGTTGTTACGGCCATGTTTCATCCAAATGAAGCCATATTGCACTATTTGCATGTACTTAAAATTTAATGTTGAGTTTTTTTGCCATCTATTATCGTTGTTACAACCATGTTTTATCCAAATGAAGCCATCTTGCACTATTTGAATGGCCTTGAAATTTGATGTTGAATTTTGTTGCCGTCTATTATCGTTGTTACGGCCATGTTTCATCCAAATGAAGCCATATTGCACAAATTCAATGGCCTTGAAATTTGATGTTGAATTTTGTTGCCATCTATTATCGTTGTTACGGCCATGTTTTATCCAAATGAAGCTATTTTGCACCATTTCAATGGCCTTGAAATTTGATGTTGAGTTTTTTGCCATCTATTATCCTTGTTACGGCCATGTTTCATCCAAATGAAGCCATCTTGCACTAGTTGAATGGCCTTGAAATTTGATGTTGAATTTTGTTGCCATCTATTATCGTTGTTAACGTACTTAACAACATGCCCGTCATGGGTTCAAGCCCCGAATAGACCGTGCTCCCATACGTAGGACTGACTATCCTGCTATGGTAACAATAAGTCACTGAAAGCCAAGCTCACTTCACTAGTGGGTACTTGGCAGGCCCTTGACCGACAGTGGTTGTTGTGCCAAAGAAAAAAGAAAAAATTATCGTTGTTACGACCATGTTACATCCAAATAAAGGCATCTTGCACTAATTCATTGGCCTTGAAATTGGATGTTGAATTTTGTTGCCATCTATTATCGTTGTTACGGCCATGTTTCATCCAAATGAAGCCATCTTGCACTATTTGAATGGCCTTGAAATTTGATGTTGAATTTTGTTGCCATCTATTATCGTTGTTACGGCCATGTTTTATCCAAATGAAGCCATCTTGCACTAGTTGAATGGCCTTGAAATTTGATGTTGAATTTTGTTGCCATCTATTATCGTTGTTAACGTACTTAACAACATGCCCGTCATGGGTTCAAGCCCCGAATAGACCGTGCTCCCATACGTAGGACTGACTATCCTGCTATGGTAACAATAAGTCACTGAAAGCCAAGCTCACTTCACTAGTGGGTACTTGGCAGGCCCTTGACCGACAGTGGTTGTTGTGCCAAAGAAAAAAGAAAAAATTATCGTTGTTACGACCATGTTACATCCAAATAAAGGCATCTTGCACTAATTCATTGGCCTTGAAATTGGATGTTGAATTTTGTTGCCATCTATTATCGTTGTTACGGCCATGTTTCATCCAAATGAAGCCATCTTGCACTATTTGAATGGCCTTGAAATTTGATGTTGAATTTTGTTGCCATCTATTATCGTTGTTACGGCCATGTTTTATCCAAATAAAGGCATCTTGCACTAATTCAATGGCCTTGAAATTTGATGTTGAATTTTGTTGCCATCTATTATCGTTGTTACGGCCATGTTTCATCCAAATGAAGCCACATTGCACTATTTGCATGTACTTAAAATTTGATGTTGAGTTTTTTTGCCATCTATTATCGTTGTTACGGCCATGTTTCATCCAAATGAAGCCATCTTGCACTATTTGAATGGCCTTGAAATTTGATGTTGAATTTTGTTGCCATCTATTATCGTTGTTACGGCCATGTTGCATCCAAATAAAGGCATTTTGCTCTATTTGAATGGCCTTGAAATTTGATGTTGAGTTTTGTTGCCATCTATTGTCGTTGTTACGGCCATGTTATATCCAAATGAAGTCATATTGCACTATTTGAATGGCCTTGAAATTTGATGTTGAGTTTTGTTGCCATCTATTATCGTTGTTACGGCCATGTTTCATCCAAATGAAGCCATATTGCACTATTTGCATGTACTTAAAATTTAATGTTGAGTTTTTTTGCCATCTATTATCGTTGTTACGGCCATGTTTCATCCAAATGAAGCCATCTTGCACTATTTGAATGGCCTTGAAATTTGATGTTGAATTTTGTTGCCATCTATTATCGTTGTTACGGCCATGTTTTATCCAAATGAAGCCATCTTGCACTATTTGAATGGCCTTGAAATTTGATGTTGAATTTTGTTGCCATCTATTATCGTTGTTACGGCCATGTTTCATCCAAATGAAGCCATATTGCACTATTTGAATGGCCTTGAAATTTGATGATGAGTTTTGTTTCCATCTATTATCGTTGTTATGGCCATGTTTTATCCAAATGAAGCCATCTTGCACTATTTGAATGGCCTTGAAATTTGATGTTGAATTTTGTTGCCATCTATTATCGTTGTTACGGCCATGTTTTATCCAAATGAAGCCATCTTGCACTATTTGAATGGCCTTGAAATTTGATGTTGAATTTTGTTGCCATCTATTATCGTTGTTACGGCCATGTTTCATCCAAATGAAGCCATATTGCACTATTTGAATGGCCTTGAAATTTGATGTTGATTTTTGTTGCCATCTATTATCGTTGTTACGGCCATGTTTCATCCAAATGAAGCCATATTGCACTATTTGCATGTACTTAAAATTTGATTTTGAGTTTTTTTGCCATCTATTATCGTTGTTACGGCCATGTTTCATCCAAATGAAGCCATCTTGCACTATTTGAATGGCCTTGAAATTTGATGTTGAATTTTGTTGCCATCTATTATCGTTGTTACGGCCATGTTTCATCCAAATAAAGGCATCTTGCACTAATTCAATGGCCTTGAAATTTGATGTTGAGTTTTGTTGCCATCTATTATCGTTGTTACGGCCATGTTTCATCCAAATGAAGCCATCTTACACTATTTGAATGGCCTTGAAATTTGATGATGAGTTTTTTTGCCATCTATTATCGTTGTTACGGCTATGTTTCATCCAAATGAAGCCATATTGCACTATTTGAATGGCCTTGAAATTTGATGTTGAGTTTTGTTGCCATCTATTATCGTTGTTACGGCCATGTTTCATCCAATTAAAGGCATCTTGCACTAATTCAATGGCCTTGAAATTTGATGTTGAATTTTGTTGCCATCTATTATCGTTGTTACGGCCATGTTTCATCCAAATGAAGCCATCTTGCACTATTTGAATGGCCTTGAAATTTGATGATGAGTTTTTTTGCCATCTATTATCGTTGTTACGGCCATGTTTCATCCAAATAAAGCCATCTTGCACTATTTGAATGGCCTTGAAATTTGATGTTGAGTTTTTTTGCCATCTATTATCGTTGTTACGGCCATGTTTCATCCAAATGAAGCCATCTTGCACTATTTGAATGGCCTTGAAATTTGATGTTGAGTTTTGTTGCCATCTATTATCGTTGTTACGGCCATGTTGCATCCAAATAAAGGCATTTTGCTCTATTTGAATGGCCTTGAAATTTGATGTTGAGTTTTGTTGCCATCTATTGTCGTTGTTACGGCCATGTTATATCCAAATGAAGTCATATTGCACTATTTGAATGGCCTTGAAATTTGATGTTGAGTTTTGTTGCCATCTATTATCGTTGTTACGGCCATGTTTCATCCAAATGAAGCCATATTGCACTATTTGCATGTACTTAAAATTTAATGTTGAGTTTTTTTGCCATCTATTATCGTTGTTACGGCCATGTTTCATCCAAATGAAGCCATCTTGCACTATTTGAATGGCCTTGAAATTTGATGTTGAATTTTGTTGCCATCTATTATCGTTGTTACGGCCATGTTTTATCCAAATGAAGCCATCTTGCACTATTTGAATGGCCTTGAAATTTGATGTTGAATTTTGTTGCCATCTATTATCGTTGTTACGGCCATGTTTCATCCAAATGAAGCCATATTGCACTATTTGAATGGCCTTGAAATTTGATGATGAGTTTTGTTTCCATCTATTATCGTTGTTATGGCCATGTTTTATCCAAATGAAGCCATCTTGCACTATTTGAATGGCCTTGAAATTTGATGTTGAATTTTGTTGCCATCTATTATCGTTGTTACGGCCATGTTTTATCCAAATGAAGCCATCTTGCACTATTTGAATGGCCTTGAAATTTGATGTTGAATTTTGTTGCCATCTATTATCGTTGTTACGGCCATGTTTCATCCAAATGAAGCCATATTGCACTATTTGAATGGCCTTGAAATTTGATGTTGATTTTTGTTGCCATCTATTATCGTTGTTACGGCCATGTTTCATCCAAATGAAGCCATATTGCACTATTTGCATGTACTTAAAATTTGATTTTGAGTTTTTTTGCCATCTATTATCGTTGTTACGGCCATGTTTTATCCAAATGAAGCCATCTTGCACTATTTGAATGGCCTTGAAATTTGATGTTGAATTTTGTTGCCATCTATTATCGTTGTTACGGCCATGTTTCATCCAAATAAAGGCATCTTGCACTAATTCAATGGCCTTGAAATTTGATGTTGAGTTTTGTTGCCATCTATTATCGTTGTTACGGCTATGTTTCATCCAAATGAAGCCATATTGCACTATTTGAATGGCCTTGAAATTTGATGTTGAGTTTTGTTGCCATCTATTATCGTTGTTACGGCCATGTTTCATCCAATTAAAGGCATCTTGCACTAATTCAATGGCCTTGAAATTTGATGTTGAATTTTGTTGCCATCTATTATCGTTGTTACGGCCATGTTTCATCCAAATGAAGCCATCTTGCACTATTTGAATGGCCTTGAAATTTGATGATGAGTTTTTTTGCCATCTATTATCGTTGTTACGGCCATGTTTCATCCAAATAAAGCCATCTTGCACTATTTGAATGGCCTTGAAATTTGATGTTGAATTTTGTTGCCATCTATTATCGTTGTTACGGCCATGCTTCAATCAAATGAAGCCATCTTGCACTATTTGAATGGCCTTGAAATTTGATGTTGAATTTTGTTGCCATCTATTATCGTTGTTACGGCCATGTTTCATCCAAATGAAGCCATCTTGCACTATTTGAATGGCCTTGAAATTTGATGTTGAATTTTGTTGCCATCTATTATCGTTGTTACGGCCATGTTTCATCCAAATGAAGCCATATTGCACTATTTGAATGGCCTTGAAATTTGATGTTGAGTTTTTTTGCCATCTATTATCGTTGTTACGGCCATGTTTCATCCAAATGAAGCCATATTGTACAATTTGAATGGCCTTGAAATTTGATGTTGAATTTTGTTGCCATCTATTATCGTTGTTACGGCCATGTTTCATCCAAATGAAGCCATATTGCACTATTTGAATGTCCTTGAAATTTGATGTTGAGTTTTGTTGCCATCTATTATCGTTGTTAACGTACTTAACAACATGCCCGTCATGGGTTCAAGCCCTAAATAGACCGTGCTCCCATACGTAGGACTGACTATCCTGCTATGGTAACAATAAGTCACTGAAAGCCAAGCTCACTTCACTAGTGGGTACTTGGCAGGCCCTTGACCGACAGTGGTTGTTGTGCCAAAGAAAAAAAAAAATTATCGTTGTTACGGCCATGTTTTATCCAAATGAAGCCATCTTGCACTATTTGAATGGCCTTGAAATTTGATGTTGAATTTTGTTGCCATCTATTATCGTTGTTACGGCCATGTTTCATCCAAATAAAGGCATCTTGCACTATTTCAATGGCCTTGAAATTTGATGTTGAATTTTGTTGCCATCTATTATCGTTGTTACGGCCATGTTTCATCCAAATGAAGCCATATTGCACTATTTGCATGTACTTAAAATTTGATGTTGAGTTTTTTTGCCATCTATTATCGTTGTTACGGCCATGTTTCATCCAAATGAAGCCATCTTGCACTATTTGAATGGCCTTGAAATTTGATGTTGAATTTTGTTGCCATCTATTATCGTTGTTACGGCCATGTTTCATCCAAATAAAGGCATCTTGCACTAATTCAATGGCCTTGAAATTTGATGTTGAATTTTGTTGCCATCTATTATCGTTGTTACGGCCATGTTTCATCCAAATGAAGCCATCTTGCACTATTTGAATGGCCTTGAAATTTGATGATGAGTTTTTTTGCCATCTATTATCGTTGTTACGGCCATGTTTCATCCAAATAAAGGCATCTTGCACTAATTCAATGGCCTTGAAATTTGATGTTGAATTTTGTTGCCATCTATTATCGTTGTTACGGCCATGTTTCATCCAAATGAAGCCATCTTGCACTATTTGAATGGCCTTGAAATTTGATGATGAGTTTTTTTGCCATCTATTATCGTTGTTACGGCTATGTTTCATCCAAATGAAGCCATATTGCACTATTTGAATGGCCTTGAAATTTAATGTTGAGTTTTGTTGCCATCTATTATCGTTGTTACGGCCATGTTTCATCCAAATAAAGGCATCTTGCACTAATTCAATGGCCTTGAAATTTGATGTTGAATTTTGTTGCCATCTATTATCGTTGTGACGGCCATGTTACATCCAAATGAAGCCATCTTGCACTATTTGAATGGCCTTGAAATTTGATGTTGAGTTTTTTTTGCCATCTATTATCGTTGTTACGGCCATGTTTCATCCAAATGAAGCCATCTTGCACTATTTGAATGGCCTTGAAATTTGATGTTGAATTTTGTTGCCATCTATTATCGTTGTTACGGCCATGTTTCATCCAAATGAAGCCATCTTGCACTAATTCAATGGCCTTGAAATTTGATGTTGAATTTTGTTGCCATCTATTATCGTTGTTACGGCCATGCTTCATCCAAATGAAGCCATCTTGCACTATTTGAATGGCCTTGAAATTTGATGTTGAATTTTGTTGCCATCTATTATCGTTGTTACGGCCATGTTTCATCCAAATAAAGGCATCTTGCACTATTTCAATGGCCTTGAAATTTGATGTTGAATTTTGTTGCCATCTATTATCGTTGTTACGGCCATGTTTCATCCAAATGAAGCCATATTGCACTATTTGAATGGCCTTGAAATTTGATGTTGAGTTTTGTTGCCATCTATTATCGTTGTTACGGCCATGTTTCATCCAAATGAAGCCATATTGCACTATTTGCATGTACTTAAAATATAATGTTGAGTTTTTTTGCCATCTATTATCGTTGTTACGGCCATGTTTCATCCAAATGAAGCCATATTGCACTATTTGAATGTCCTTGAAATTTGATGTTGAGTTTTGTTGCCATCTATTATCGTTGTTAACGTACTTAACAACATGCCCGTCATGGGTTCAAGCCCTAAATAGACCGTGCTCCCATACGTAGGACTGACTATCCTGCTATGGTAACAATAAGTCACTGAAAGCCAAGCTCACTTCACTAGTGGGTACTTGGCAGGCCCTTGACCGACAGTGGTTGTTGTGCCAAAGAAAAAAAAAATTATCGTTGTTACGGCCATGTTTTATCCAAATGAAGCCATCTTGCACTATTTGAATGGCCTTGAAATTTGATGTTGAATTTTGTTGCCATCTATTATCGTTGTTACGGCCATGTTTCATCCAAATAAAGGCATCTTGCACTATTTCAATGGCCTTGAAATTTGATGTTGAATTTTGTTGCCATCTATTATCGTTGTTACGGCCATGTTTCATCCAAATGAAGCCATATTGCACTATTTGCATGTACTTAAAATTTGATGTTGAGTTTTTTTGCCATCTATTATCGTTGTTACGGCCATGTTTCATCCAAATGAAGCCATCTTGCACTATTTGAATGGCCTTGAAATTTGATGTTGAATTTTGTTGCCATCTATTATCGTTGTTACGGCCATGTTTCATCCAAATAAAGGCATCTTGCACTAATTCAATGGCCTTGAAATTTGATTTTGAATTTTGTTGCCATCTATTATCGTTGTTACAGCTATGTTTCATCCAAATGAAGCCATCTTGCACTATTTGAATGGCCTTGAAATTTGATGATGAGTTTTTTTGCCATCTATTATCGTTGTTACGGCCATGTTTCATCCAAATAAAGGCATCTTGCACTAATTCAATGGCCTTGAAATTTGATGTTGAATTTTGTTGCCATCTATTATCGTTGTTACGGCCATGTTTCATCCAAATGAAGCCATCTTGCACTATTTGAATGGCCTTGAAATTTGATGATGAGTTTTTTTGCCATCTATTATCGTTGTTACGGCTATGTTTCATCCAAATGAAGCCATATTGCACTATTTGAATGGCCTTGAAATTTAATGTTGAGTTTTGTTGCCATCTATTATCGTTGTTACGGCCATGTTTCATCCAAATAAAGGCATCTTGCACTAATTCAATGGCCTTGAAATTTGATGTTGAATTTTGTTGCCATCTATTATCGTTGTGACGGCCATGTTACATCCAAATGAAGCCATCTTGCACTATTTGAATGGCCTTGAAATTTGATGTTGAGTTTATTTTGCCATCTATTATCGTTGTTACGGCCATGTTTCATCCAAATGAAGCCATCTTGCACTATTTGAATGGCCTTGAAATTTGATGTTGAATTTTGTTGCCATCTATTATCGTTGTTACGGCCATGTTTCATCCAAATGAAGCCATCTTGCACTAATTCAATGGCCTTGAAATTTGATGTTGAATTTTGTTGCCATCTATTATCGTTGTTACGGCCATGCTTCATCCAAATGAAGCCATCTTGCACTATTTGAATGGCCTTGAAATTTGATGTTGAATTTTGTTGCCATCTATTATCGTTGTTACGGCCATGTTTCATCCAAATAAAGGCATCTTGCACTATTTCAATGGCCTTGAAATTTGATGTTGAATTTTGTTGCCATCTATTATCGTTGTTACGGCCATGTTTCATCCAAATAAAGCCATCTTGCACTATTTGAATGGCCTTGAAATTTGATGTTGAGTTTTGTTGCCATCTATTATCGTTGTTACGGCCATGTTTCATCCAAATGAAGCCATATTGCACTATTTGCATGTACTTAAAATATAATGTTGAGTTTTTTTGCCATCTATTATCGTTGTTACGGCCATGTTTCATCCAAATGAAGCCATCTTGCACTATTTGAATGGCCTTGAAATTTGATGTTGAGTTTTGTTGCCATCTATTATCGTTGTTACGGCCATGTTTTATCCAAATGAAGCCATTTTGCACTATTTGAATGGCCTTGAAATTTGATGTTGAATTTTGTTGCCATCTATTATCGTTGTTACGGTCATGTTTCATCCAAATGAAGCCATCTTGCACTATTTCAATGGCCTTGAAATTTGATGTTGAATTTTGTTGCCATCTATTATCGTTGTTAACGTACTTAACAACATGCCCGTCATGGGTTCAAGCCCCGAATAGACCGTGCTCCCATACGTAGGACTGACTATCCTGCTATGGTAACAATAAGTCACTGAAAGCCAAGCTCACTTCACTAGTGGGTACTTGGCAGGCCCTTGACCGACAGTGGTTGTTGTGCCAAAGAAAAAAAAAAATATCGTTGTTACGGCCATGTTACATCCAAATAAAGGCATCTTGCACTAATTCAATGGCCTTGAAATTTGATGTTGAATTTTGTTGCCTTCTATTATCGTTGTTACGGCCATGTTACATCCAAATGAAGCCATCTTGCACTATTTGAATGGCCTTGAAATTTGATGTTGAATTTTGTTGCCATCTATTATCGTTGTTACGGCCATGTTTCATCCAAATGAAGCCATCTTGCACTAATTCAATGGCCTTGAAATTTGATGTTGAGTTTTTTTGCCATCTATTATCGTTGTTACAACCATGTTTTATCCAAATGAAGCCATCTTGCACTATTTGAATGGCCTTGAAATTTGATGTTGAATTTTGTTGCCATCTATTATCGTTGTTACGGCCATGTTTCATCCAAATGAAGCCATATTGTACAATTTGAATGGCCTTGAAATTTGATGTTGAATTTTGTTGCCATCTATTATCGTTGTTACGGCCATGTTTCATCCAAATGAAGCCATCTTGCACTAATTCAATGGCCTTGAAATTTGATGTTGAGTTTTTTTGCCATCTATTATCGTTGTTACAACCATGTTTTATCCAAATGAAGCCATCTTGCACTATTTGAATGGCCTTGAAATTTGATGTTGAATTTTGTTGCCATCTATTATCGTTGTTACGGCCATGTTTCATCCAAATGAAGCCATATTGTACAATTTGAATGGCCTTGAAATTTGATGTTGAATTTTGTTGCCATCTATTATCGTTGTTACGGTCATGTTTCATCCAAATGAAGCCATCTTGCACTATTTCAATGGCCTTGAAATTTGATGTTGAATTTTGTTGCCATCTATTATCGTTGTTAACGTACTTAACAACATGCCCGTCATGGGTTCAAGCCCCGAATAGACCGTGCTCCCATACGTAGGACTGACTATCCTGCTATGGTAACAATAAGTCACTGAAAGCCAAGCTCACTTCACTAGTGGGTACTTGGCAGGCCCTTGACCGACAGTGGTTGTTGTGCCAAAGAAAAAAAAAAATATCGTTGTTACGGCCATGTTACATCCAAATAAAGGCATCTTGCACTAATTCAATGGCCTTGAAATTTGATGTTGAATTTTGTTGCCTTCTATTATCGTTGTTACGGCCATGTTACATCCAAATGAAGCCATCTTGCACTATTTGAATGGCCTTGAAATTTGATGTTGAATTTTGTTGCCATCTATTATCGTTGTTACGGCCATGTTTCATCCAAATGAAGCCATCTTGCACTAATTCAATGGCCTTGAAATTTGATGTTGAGTTTTTTTGCCATCTATTATCGTTGTTACAACCATGTTTTATCCAAATGAAGCCATCTTGCACTATTTGAATGGCCTTGAAATTTGATGTTGAATTTTGTTGCCATCTATTATCGTTGTTACGGCCATGTTTCATCCAAATGAAGCCATCTTGCACTAATTCAATGGCCTTGAAATTTGATGTTGAGTTTTTTTGCCATCTATTATCGTTGTTACAACCATGTTTTATCCAAATGAAGCCATCTTGCACTATTTGAATGGCCTTGAAAATTGATGTTGAGTTTTGTTGCCATCTATTATCCTTGATACGGCCATGTTTCATCCAAATGAAGCCATCTTGCACTAGTTGAATGGCCTTGAAATTTGATGTTGAGTTTTGTTGCCATCTATTATCGTAGTTAACGTACTTAACAACATGCCCGTCATGGGTTCAAGCCCCAAATAGACCGTGCTCCCATACGTAGGACTGACTATCCTGCTATGGTAACAATAAGTCACTGAAAGCCAAGCTCACTTCACTAGTGGGTACTTGGCAGGCCCTTGACCGACACTGGTTGTTGTGCCAAAGAAAAAAGAAAAAAATATCGTTGTTACGGCCATGTTACATCCAAATAAAGGCATCTTGCACTAATTCATTGGCCTTGAAATTGGATGTTGAATTTTGTTGCCATCTATTATCGTTGTTACGGCCATGTTTCATCCAAATGAAGCCATCTTGCACTATTTGAATGGCCTTGAAATTTGATGTTGAATTTTGTTGCCATCTATTATCGTTGTTACGGCCATGTTTTATCCAAATAAAGGCATCTTGCACTAATTCAATGGCCTTGAAATTTGATGTTGAATTTTGTTGCCATCTATTATCGTTGTTACGGCCATGTTTTATCCAAATGAAGCCATCTTGCACTATTTGAATGGCCTTGAAATTTGATGTTGAGTTTTGTTGCCATCTATTATCGTTGTTACGGCCATGTTTCATCCAAATGAAGCCATCTTGCACTATTTGAATGGCCTTGAAATTTGATGTTGAATTTTGTTGCCATCTATTATCGTTGTTACGGCCATGTTTCATCCAAATAAAGGCATCTTGCACTATTTCAATGGCCTTGAAATTTGATGTTGAATTTTGTTGCCATCTATTATCGTTGTTACGGCCATGTTTCATCCAAATGAAGCCATATTGCACTATTTGAATGGCCTTGAAATTTGATGTTGAGTTTTGTTGCCATCTATTATCGTTGTTACGGCCATGTTTCATCCAAATGAAGCCATATTGCACTATTTGCATGTACTTAAAATATAATGTTGAGTTTTTTTGCCATCTATTATCGTTGTTACGGCCATGTTTCATCCAAATGAAGCCATCTTGCACTATTTGAATGGCCTTGAAATTTGATGTTGAGTTTTGTTGCCATCTATTATCGTTGTTACGGCCATGTTTTATCCAAATGAAGCCATTTTGCACTATTTGAATGGCCTTGAAATTTGATGTTGAATTTTGTTGCCATCTATTATCGTTGTTACGGTCATGTTTCATCCAAATAAAGCCATCTTGCACTATTTGAATGGCCTTGAAATTTGATGTTGAATTTTGTTGCCATCTATTATCGTTGTTAACGTACTTAACAACATGCCCGTCATGGGTTCAAGCCCCGAATAGACCGTGCTCCCATACGTAGGACTGACTATCCTGCTATGGTAACAATAAGTCACTGAAAGCCAAGCTCACTTCACTAGTGGGTACTTGGCAGGCCCTTGACCGACAGTGGTTGTTGTGCCAAAGAAAAAAAAATTATCGTTGTTACGGCCATGTTACATCCAAATAAAGGCATCTTGCACTAATTCAATGGCCTTGAAATTTAATGTTGAATTTTGTTGCCTTATATTATCGTTGTTACGGCCATGTTACATCCAAATGAAGCCATCTTGCACTATTTGAATGGCCTTGAAATTTGATGTTGAATTTTGTTGCCATCTATTATCGTTGTTACGGCCATGTTTCATCCAAATGAAGCCATCTTGCACTAATTCATTGGCCTTGAAATTTAACGTTGAGTTTTTTTGCCATCTATTATCGTTGTTACGGCCATGTTTCATCCAAATGAAGCCATCTTGCACTATTTGAATGGCCTTGAAATTTGATGTTGAGTTTTGTTGCCATCTATTATCGTTGTTACAACCATGTTTTATCCAAATGAAGCCATCTTGCACTATTTGAATGGCCTTGAAATTTGATGTTGAGTTTTGTTGCCATCTATTATCGTTGTTACGGCCATGTTTCATCCAAATGAAGCCATATTGTACAATTTGAATGGCCTTGAAATTTGATGTTGAATTTTGTTGCCATCTATTATCGTTGTTACGGCCATGTTTCATCCAAATGAAGCCATATTGCACTAATTCAATGGCCTTGAAATTTGATGTTGAATTTTGTTGCCATCTATTATCGTTGTTACGGCCATGTTTTATCCAAATGAAGCCATCTTGCACTATTTGAATGGCCTTGAAAATTGATGTTGAGTTTTGTTGCCATCTATTATCCTTGATACGGCCATGTTTCATCCAAATGAAGCCATCTTGCACTAGTTGAATGGCCTTGAAATTTGATGTTGAGTTTTGTTGCCATCTATTATCGTAGTTAACGTACTTAACAACATGCCCGTCATGGGTTCAAGCCCCAAATAGACCGTGCTCCCATACGTAGGACTGACTATCCTGCTATGGTAACAATAAGTCACTGAAAGCCAAGCTCACTTCACTAGTGGGTACTTGGCAGGCCCTTGACCGACAGTGGTTGTTGTGCCAAAGAAAAAAGAAAAAATTATCGTTGTTACGGCCATGTTACATCCAAATAAAGGCATCTTGCACTAATTCATTGGCCTTGAAATTGGATGTTGAATTTTGTTGCCATCTATTATCGTTGTTACGGCCATGTTTCATCCAAATGAAGCCATCTTGCACTATTTGAATGGCCTTGAAATTTGATGTTGAATTTTGTTGCCATCTATTATCGTTGTTACGGCCATGTTTTATCCGAATAAAGGCATCTTGCACTAATTCAATGGCCTTGAAATTTGATGTTGAATTTTGTTGCCATCTATTATCGTTGTTACGGCCATGTTTTATCCAAATGAAGCCATCTTGCACTATTTGAATGGCCTTGAAATTTGATGTTGAGTTTTGTTGCCATCTATTATCGTTGTTACGGCCATGTTTCATCCAAATGAAGCCATCTTGCACTATTTGAATGGCCTTGAAATTTGATGTTGAGTTTTTTTGCCATCTATTATCGTTGTTACGGCCATGTTTCATCCAAATGAAGCCATCTTGCACTATTTGAATGGCCTTGAAATTTGATGTTGAATTTTGTTGCCATCTATTATCGTTGTTACGGCCATGTTTCATCCAAATGAAGCCATATTGCACTATTTGAATGGACTTGAAATTTGATGTTGAGTTTTTTTGCCATCTATTATCGTTGTTACGGCCATGTTTCATCCAAATGAATCCATATTGTACTATTTGAATGGCCTTGAAATTTGATGTTGAATTTTGTTGCCATCTTTTATCGTTGTTACGGCCATGCTTCATCCAAATGAAGCCAACTTGCACTAATTCAAAGGCCTTGAAATTTGATGTTGAATTTTGTTGCCATCTATTATCGTTGTTACGGCCATGTTTCATCCAAATGAAGCCATCTTGCACTATTTGAATGGCCTTGAAATTTGATGTTGAGTTTTGTTGCCATCTATTATCGTTGTTACGGCCATGTTTTATCCAAATGAAGCCATATTGCACTATTTGAATGGCCTTGAAATTTGATGTTGAGTTTTGTTGCCATCTATTATCGTTGTTACGGCCATGTTTTATCCAAATGAAGCCATTTTGCACTATTTGAATGGCCTTGAAATTTGATGTTGAATTTTGTTGCCATCTATTATCGTTGTTACGGTCATGTTTCATCCAAATAAAGCCATCTTGCACTATTTGAATGGCCTTGAAATTTGATGTTGAATTTTGTTGCCATCTATTATCGTTGTTAACGTACTTAACAACATGCCCGTCATGGGTTCAAGCCCCGAATAGACCGTGCTCCCATACGTAGGACTGACTATCCTGCTATGGTAACAATAAGTCACTGAAAGCCAAGCTCACTTCACTAGTGGGTACTTGGCAGGCCCTTGACCGACAGTGGTTGTTGTGCCAAAGAAAAAAAAATTATCGTTGTTACGGCCATGTTACATCCAAATAAAGGCATCTTGCACTAATTCAATGGCCTTGAAATTTAATGTTGAATTTTGTTGCCTTATATTATCGTTGTTACGGCCATGTTACATCCAAATGAAGCCATCTTGCACTATTTGAATGGCCTTGAAATTTGATGTTGAATTTTGTTGCCATCTATTATCGTTGTTACGGCCATGTTTCATCCAAATGAAGCCATCTTGCACTAATTCATTGGCCTTGAAATTTGACGTTGAGTTTTTTTGCCATCTATTATCGTTGTTACGGCCATGTTTCATCCAAATGAAGCCATCTTGCACTATTTGAATGGCCTTGAAATTTGATGTTGAGTTTTGTTGCCATCTATTATCGTTGTTACAACCATGTTTTATCCAAATGAAGCCATCTTGCACTATTTGAATGGCCTTGAAATTTGATGTTGAGTTTTGTTGCCATCTATTATCGTTGTTACGGCCATGTTTCATCCAAATGAAGCCATATTGTACAATTTGAATGGCCTTGAAATTTGATGTTGAATTTTGTTGCCATCTATTATCGTTGTTACGGCCATGTTTCATCCAAATGAAGCCATATTGCACTAATTCAATGGCCTTGAAATTTGATGTTGAGTTTTGTTGCCATCTATTATCGTTGTTACGGCCATGTTTTATCCAAATGAAGCCATCTTGCACTATTTGAATGGCCTTGAAAATTGATGTTGAGTTTTGTTGCCATCTATTATCCTTGATACGGCCATGTTTCATCCAAATGAAGCCATCTTGCACTAGTTGAATGGCCTTGAAATTTGATGTTGAGTTTTGTTGCCATCTATTATCGTAGTTAACGTACTTAACAACATGCCCGTCATGGGTTCAAGCCCCAAATAGACCGTGCTCCCATACGTAGGACTGACTATCCTGCTATGGTAACAATAAGTCACTGAAAGCCAAGCTCACTTCACTAGTGGGTACTTGGCAGGCCCTTGACCGACAGTGGTTGTTGTGCCAAAGAAAAAAGAAAAAATTATCGTTGTTACGGCCATGTTACATCCAAATAAAGGCATCTTGCACTAATTCATTGGCCTTGAAATTTGATGTTGAGTTTTTTTTGCCATCTATTATCGTTGTTACGGCCATGTTTCATCCAAATGAAGCCATCTTGCACTATTTGAATGGCCTTGAAATTTGATGTTGAATTTTGTTGCCATCTATTATCGTTGTTACGGCCATGTTTTATCCGAATAAAGGCATCTTGCACTAATTCAATGGCCTTGAAATTTGATGTTGAATTTTGTTGCCATCTATTATCGTTGTTACGGCCATGTTTTATCCAAATGAAGCCATCTTGCACTATTTGAATGGCCTTGAAATTTGATGTTGAGTTTTGTTGCCATCTATTATCGTTGTTACGGCCATGTTTCATCCAAATGAAGCCATCTTGCACTATTTGAATGGCCTTGAAATTTGATGTTGAGTTTTTTTGCCATCTATTATCGTTGTTACGGCCATGTTTCATCCAAATGAAGCCATCTTGCACTATTTGCATGTACTTAAAATTTGATGTTGAGTTTTTTTGCCATCTATTATCGTTGTTACGGCCATGTTTCATCCAAATGAAGCCATCTTGCACTATTTGAATGGCCTTGAAATTTGATGTTGAATTTTGTTGCCATCTATTATCGTTGTTACGGCCATGTTTCATCCAAATGAAGCCATATTGCACTATTTGAATGGACTTGAAATTTGATGTTGAGTTTTTTTGCCATCTATTATCGTTGTTACGGCCATGTTTCATCCAAATGAATCCATATTGTACTATTTGAATGGCCTTGAAATTTGATGTTGAATTTTGTTGCCATCTATTATCGTTGTTACGGCCATGCTTCATCCAAATGAAGCCAACTTGCACTAATTCAAAGGCCTTGAAATTTGATGTTGAATTTTGTTGCCATCTATTATCGTTGTTACGGCCATGTTTCATCCAAATGAAGCCATCTTGCACTATTTGAATGGCCTTGAAATTTGATGTTGAGTTTTGTTGCCATCTATTATCGTTGTTACGGCCATGTTTCATCCAAATGAAGCCATCTTGCACTATTTGAATGGCCTTGAAATTTGATGTTGAATTTTGTTGCCATCTATTATCGTTGTTACGACCATGTTTCATCCAAATGAAGCCATCTTGCACTATTTGAATGGCCTTGAAATTTGATGTTGAATTTTGTTGCCATCTATTATCGTTGTTACGGCCATGTTTCATCCAAATGAAGCCATCTTGCACTATTTGAATGGCCTTGAAATTTGATGTTGAGTTTTTTTGCCATCTATTATCGTTGTTACGGCCATGTTTCATCCAAATGAAGCCATATTGCACTAATTCAATGGCCTTGAAATTTGATGTTGAGTTTTGTTGCCATCTATTATCGTTGTTACGGCCATGTTTTATCCAAATGAAGCCATCTTGCACTATTTGAATGGCCTTGAAATTTGATGTTGAGTTTTTTTGCCATCTATTATCGTTGTTACGGCCATGTTTCATCCAAATAAAGCCATCTTGCACTATTTGAATGGCCTTGAAATTTGATGTTGAATTTTGTTGCCATCTATTATCGTTGTTAACGTACTTAACAACATGCCCGTCATGGGTTCAAGCCCTAAATAGACCGTGCTCCCATACGTAGGACTGACTATCCTGCTATGGTAACAATAAGTCACTGAAAGCCAAGCTCACTTCACTAGTGGGTACTTGACAGGCCCTTGACCGACAGTGGTTGTTGTGCCAAAGAAAAAATAAATTATCGTTGTTACGGCCATGTTACATCCAAATGAAGCCATCTTGCACTAATTCATTGGCCTTGAAATTTGATGTTGAATTTTGTTGCCATCTATTATCGTTGTTACGGTCATGTTTCATCCAAATGAAGCCATCTTGCACTATTTGAATGGCCTTGAAATTTGATGTTGAATTTTGTTGCCATCTATTATCGTTGTTACGGCCATGTTTCATCCAAATGAAGCCATATTGAACTATTTGCATGTACCTAAAATTTAATGTTGAGTTTTTTTGCCATCTATTATCGTTGTTACGGCCATGTTTCATCCAAATGAAGCCATCTTGCACTATTTGAATGGCCTTGAAATTTGATGTTGAGTTTTTTTGCCATCTATTATCGTTGTTACGGCCATGTTTCATCCAAATAAAGGCATCTTGCTCTAATTCAATGGCCTTGAAATTTGATGTTGAGTTTTTTTGCCATCTATTTTCGTTGTTACGGCCATGTTTCATCCAAATGAAGCCATCTTGCACTATTTGAATGGCCTTGAAATTTGATGTTGAGTTTTGTTGCCATCTATTATCGTTGTTACGGCCGTGTTTCATCTAAATGAAGCCATTTTGCACTATTTGAATGGTCTTGAAATTTGATGTTGAGTTTTTTTGCCATCTATTATCGTTGTTACGGCCATGTTTTATCCAAATGAAGCTATCTTGCACTATTTGAATGGCCTTGAAATTTGATGTTGAGTTTTTTTGCCATCTATTATCGTTGTTACGGCCATGTTTCATCCAAATGAAGCCATCTTGCACTATTTGAATGGCCTTGAAATTTGATGTTGAGTTTTGTTGCCATCTATTATCGTTGTTAACGTACTTAACAACATGCCCGTCATGGGTTCAAGCCCTAAATAGACCGTGCTCCCACACGTAGGACTGACTATCCTGCTATGGTAACAATAAGTCACTGAAAGCCAAGCTCACTTCACTAGTGGGTACTTGGCAGGCCCTTGACCGACAGTGGTTGTTGTGCCAAAGAAAAAAAAATTATCGTTGTTACGGCCATGTTACATCCAAATGAAGGCATCTTGCACTAATTCATTGGCCTTGAAATTTGATGTTGAATTTTGTTGCCATCTATTATCGTTGTTACGGCCATGTTTCATCCAAATGAAGCCATATTGCACTATTTGAATGGCCTTGAAATTTGATGTTGAGTTTTGTTGCCATCTATTATCGTTGTTACGGCCATGTTTCATCCAAATGAAGCCATATTGCACTATTTGCATGTACTTAAAATTTAATGTTGAGTTTTGTTGCCATCTATTATCGTTGTTACGGCCATGTTTCATCCAAATGAAGCCATCTTGCACTATTTGAATGGCCTTGAAATTTGATGTTGAGTTTTGTTGCCATCTATTATCGTTGTTACGGCCATGTTTTATCCAAATGAAGCCATATTGTACAATTTGAATGACCTTGAAATTTGATGTTGAATTTTGTTGCCATCTATTATCGTTGTTACGGCCATGTTACATCCAAATAAAGGCATCTTGCACTAATTCAATGGCCTTGAAATTTGATGTTGAATTTTGTTGCATTCTATTATCGTTGTTACGGCCATGTTGCATCCAAATGAAGCCATCTTGCACTATTTGAATGGCCTTGAAATTTGATGTTGAATTTTGTTGCCATCTATTATCGTTGTTACGGCCATGTTTCATCCAAATGAAGCCATCTTAAACTAATTCAATGGCCTTGAAATTTGATGTTGAGTTTTTTTGCCATCTATTATCGTTGTTACGGCCATGTTTCATCCAAATGAAGCCATCTTGCACTATTTGAATGGCCTTGAAATTTGATGTTGAGTTTTTTTGCCATCTATTATCGTTGTTACGGCCATGTTTCATCCAAATAAAGGCATCTTTCACTATTTCAATGGCCTTGAAATTTGATGTTGAGTTTTTTTGCCATCTATTATCGTTGTTACGGCCATGTTTCATCCAAATGAAGCCATATTGCACTATTTGAATGGCCTTGAAATTTGATGTTGAGTTTTGTTGCCATCTATTATCGTTGTTACGGCCGTGTTTCATCCAAATGAAGCCATCTTGCACTAATTCAATGGCCTTGAAATTTGATGTTGAGTTTTTTTGCCATCTATTATCGTTGTTACGGCCATATTTCATCCAAATGAAGCCATATTGCACTATTTGCAAGTACTTAAAATTTGATGTTCGGTTTTTTTGCCATCTATTATCGTTGTTACGGCCATGTTTCATTCAAATGAAGCCATATTGCACTATTTGAATGGCCTTGAAATTTGATGTTGAATTTTGTTGCCATCTATTATCGTTGTTAACGTACTTAACAACATGCCCGTCATGGGTTCAAGCCCCAATTAGACCGTGCTCCCATACGTAGGACTGACTATCCTGCTATGGTAACAATAAGTCACTGAAAGCCAAGCTCACTTCACTAGTGGGTACTTGGCAGGCCCTTGACCGACAGTGGTTGTTGTGCCAAAGAAAAAAAAATTATCGTTGTTACGGCCATGTTACATCCAAATAAAGGCATCTTGCACTAATTCAATGGCCTTGAAATTTAATGTTGAATTTTGTTGCATTCTATTATCGTTGTTACGGCCATGTTTCATCCAAATGAAGCCATCTTAAACTAATTCAATGGCCTTGAAATTTGATGTTGAGTTTTTTTGCCATCTATTTTCGTTGTTACGGCCATGTTTCATCCAAATGAAGCCATCTTGCACTATTTGAATGGCCTTGAAATTTGATGTTGAGTTTTGTTGCCATCTATTATCGTTGTTACGGCCGTGTTTCATCTAAATGAAGCCATTTTGCACTATTTGAATGGTCTTGAAATTTGATGTTGAGTTTTTTTGCCATCTATTATCGTTGTTACGGCCATGTTTTATCCAAATGAAGCCATCTTGCACTATTTGAATGGCCTTGAAATTTGATGTTGAGTTTTTTTGCCATCTATTATCGTTGTTACGGCCATGTTTCATCCAAATGAAGCCATCTTGCACTATTTGAATGGCCTTGAAATTTGATGTTGAGTTTTGTTGCCATCTATTATCGTTGTTAACGTACTTAACAACATGCCCGTCATGGGTTCAAGCCCTAAATAGACCGTGCTCCCACACGTAGGACTGACTATCCTGCTATGGTAAAAATAAGTCACTGAAAGCCAAGCTCACTTCACTAGTGGGTACTTGGCAGGCCCTTGACCGACAGTGGTTGTTGTGCCAAAGAAAAAAAAATTATCGTTGTTACGGCCATGTTACATCCAAATGAAGGCATCTTGCACTAATTCATTGGCCTTGAAATTTGATGTTGAATTTTGTTGCCATCTATTATCGTTGTTACGGCCATGTTTCATCCAAATGAAGCCATATTGCACTATTTGAATGGCCTTGAAATTTGATGTTGAGTTTTGTTGCCATCTATTATCGTTGTTACGGCCATGTTTCATCCAAATGAAGCCATATTGCACTATTTGCATGTACTTAAAATTTAATGTTGAGTTTTGTTGCCATCTATTATCGTTGTTACGGCCATGTTTCATCCAAATGAAGCCATCTTGCACTATTTGAATGGCCTTGAAATTTGATGTTGAGTTTTGTTGCCATCTATTATCGTTGTTACGGCCATGTTTTATCCAAATGAAGCCATTTTGAACTATTTGAATGGCCTTGAAATTTGATGTTGAATTTTGTTGCCATCTATTATCGTTGTTACGGCCATGTTTCATCCAAATAAAGGCATCTTGCACTAATTCAATGGCCTTGAAATTTGATGTTGAATTTTGTTGCATTCTATTATCGTTGTTACGGCCATGTTACATCCAAATGAAGCCATCTTGCACTATTTGAATGGCCTTGAAATTTGATGTTGAATTTTGTTGCCATCTATTATCGTTGTTACGGCCATGTTTCATCCAAATGAAGCCATCTTAAACTAATTCAATGGCCTTGAAATTTGATGTTGAGTTTTTTTGCCATCTATTATCGTTGTTACGGCCATGTTTCATCCAAATGAAGCCATCTTGCACTATTTGAATGGCCTTGAAATTTGATGTTGAGTTTTTTTGCCATCTATTATCGTTGTTACGGCCATGTTTCATCCAAATAAAGGCATCTTTCACTATTTCAATGGCCTTGAAATTTGATGTTGAGTTTTTTTGCCATCTATTATCGTTGTTACGGCCATGTTTCATCCAAATGAAGCCATCTTGCACTATTTGAATGGCCTTGAAATTTGATGTTGAGTTTTGTTGCCATCTATTATCGTTGTTAACGTACTTAACAACATGCCCGTCATGGGTTCAAGCCCTAAATAGACCGTGCTCCCACACGTAGGACTGACTATCCTGCTATGGTAAAAATAAGTCACTGAAAGCCAAGCTCACTTCACTAGTGGGTACTTGGCAGGCCCTTGACCGACAGTGGTTGTTGTGCCAAAGAAAAAAAAAATTATCGTTGTTACGGCCATGTTACATCCAAATGAAGGCATCTTGCACTAATTCATTGGCCTTGAAATTTGATGTTGAATTTTGTTGCCATCTATTATCGTTGTTACGGCCATGTTTCATCCAAATGAAGCCATATTGCACTATTTGAATGGCCTTGAAATTTGATGTTGAGTTTTGTTGCCATCTATTATCGTTGTTACGGCCATGTTTCATCCAAATGAAGCCATATTGCACTATTTGCATGTACTTAAAATTTAATGTTGAGTTTTGTTGCCATCTATTATCGTTGTTACGGCCATGTTTCATCCAAATGAAGCCATCTTGCACTATTTGAATGGCCTTGAAATTTGATGTTGAGTTTTGTTGCCATCTATTATCGTTGTTACGGCCATGTTTTATCCAAATGAAGCCATTTTGAACTATTTGAATGGCCTTGAAATTTGATGTTGAATTTTGTTGCCATCTATTATCGTTGTTACGGCCATGTTTCATCCAAATAAAGGCATCTTGCACTAATTCAATGGCCTTGAAATTTGATGTTGAATTTTGTTGCATTCTATTATCGTTGTTACGGCCATGTTACATCCAAATGAAGCCATCTTGCACTATTTGAATGGCCTTGAAATTTGATGTTGAATTTTGTTGCCATCTATTATCGTTGTTACGGCCATGTTTCATCCAAATGAAGCCATCTTAAACTAATTCAATGGCCTTGAAATTTGATGTTGAGTTTTTTTGCCATCTATTATCGTTGTTACGGCCATGTTTCATCCAAATGAAGCCATCTTGCACTATTTGAATGGCCTTGAAATTTGATGTTGAGTTTTTTTGCCATCTATTATCGTTGTTACGGCCATGTTTCATCCAAATAAAGGCATCTTTCACTATTTCAATGGCCTTGAAATTTGATGTTGAGTTTTTTTGCCATCTATTATCGTTGTTACGGCCATGTTTCATCCAAATGAAGCCATATTGCACAATTTGCAAGTACTTAAAATTTGATGTTCAGTTTTTTTGCCATCTATTATCGTTGTTACGGTCATGTTTCATTCAAATGAAGCCATATTGCACTATTTGAATGGCCTTGAAATTTGATGTTGAATTTTGTTGCCATCTATTATCGTTGTTACGGCCGTGTTTCATCCAAATGAAGCCATCTTGCACTAATTCAATGGCCTTGAAATTTGATGTTGAGTTTTTTTGCCATCTATTATCGTTGTTACGGCCATATTTCATCCAAATGAAGCCATATTGCACTATTTGCAAGTACTTAAAATTTGATGTTCAGTTTTTTTGCCATCTATTATCGTTGTTACGGCCATGTTTCATTCAAATGAAGCCATATTGCACTATTTGAATGGCCTTGAAATTTGATGTTGAATTTTGTTGCCATCTATTATCGTTGTTAACGTACTTAACAACATGCCCGTCATGGGTTCAAGCCCCAATTAGACCGTGCTCCCATACGTAGGACTGACTATCCTGCTATGGTAACAATAAGTCACTGAAAGCCAAGCTCACTTCACTAGTGGGTACTTGGCAGGCCCTTGACCGACAGTGGTTGTTGTGCCAAAGAAAAAAAAATTATCGTTGTTACGGCCATGTTACATCCAAATAAAGGCATCTTGCACTAATTCAATGGCCTTGAAATTTAATGTTGAATTTTGTTGCATTCTATTATCGTTGTTACGGCCATGTTTCATCCAAATGAAGCCATCTTAAACTAATTCAATGGCCTTGAAATTTGATG
Source organism: Anopheles gambiae (assembly GCF_943734735.2). Classification (NCBI taxonomy): domain Eukaryota; kingdom Metazoa; phylum Arthropoda; class Insecta; order Diptera; family Culicidae; genus Anopheles; species Anopheles gambiae. The sequence continues at coordinate 33,752 of NW_026902714.1, forward strand.
TTGAGTTTTGTTGCCATCTATTATCGTTGTTACGGCCATGTTTCATCCAAATGAAGCCATATTGCACTATTTGAATGGCCTTGAAATTTGATGTTGAGTTTTTTTGCCATCTATTATCGTTGTTACGGCCATGTTTCATCCAAATTTAGCCATCTTGCACTATTTGCATGTACTTAAAATTTGATGTTGAGTTTTTTTGCCATCTATTATCGTAGTTACGGCCATGTTTCATCCAAATGAAGCCATCTTGCACTATTTGAATGGCCTTGAAATTTGATGTTGAATTTTGTTGCCATCTATTATTGTTGTTACGGCCATGTTTCATCCAAATGAAGCCATATTGCACTATTTGAATGGACTTGAAATTTGATGTTGAGTTTTTTTGCCATCTATTATCGTTGTTACGGCCATGTTTCATCCAAATAAAGGCATCTTGCTCTAATTCAATGGCCTTGAAATTTGATGTTGAGTTTTTTGCCATCTATTTTCGTTGTTACGGCCATGTTTCATCCAAATGAAGCCATCTTGCACTATTTGAATGGCCTTGAAATTTGATGTTGAGTTTTGTTGCCATCTATTATCGTTGTTACGGCCGTGTTTCATCCAAATGTGTGCGAACAGACAGCGTCCACGGGCCTGCTCACGCCCGAATGCAGAGCCGATGGCATACGATTCTATCTTACCCATTAACATGAGAGGGACAGAGCTAATACCCCGAACGTACCCGAAAGGTATGCATGGTTCACTCATCAGGATCTAAAGGCAAGGACAAGGCAAAAGAGACACAGAAAAATTTCCTCACGGCTACACATGTCCTTTTGATGCGTTGTCTCTGCGTCTCGCTCGGTATCACAGCGGCATACGGCAGGTAAGCAGTACAAATGCTGCTACCTGATACGCACACATATTTATCGAACACAACTGTTCGGTTCGACTCGGTAAACTTCACGAGGACGCCGGAACACAAGGGCGCAGACATTTTCATGATTTTGTATGACTTCGGCTGTTTTGGACCATACGTTTAGGCGCAGGCAATGAAGCCATCTTGCACTAATTCAATGGCCTTGAAATTTGATGTTGAGTTTTTTTGCCATCTATTATCGTTGTTACGGCCATGTTTCATCCAAATGAAGCCATCTTGCACTATTTGAATGGCCTTGAAATTTGATGGTGAATTTTGTTGCCATCTATTATCGTTGTTAACGTACTTAACAACATGCCCGTCATGGGTTCAAGCCCCAAATAGACCGTGCTCCCATACGTAGGACTGACTATCCTGCTATGGTAACAATAAGTCACTGAAAGCCAAGCTCACTTCACTAGTGGGTACTTGGCAGGCCCTTGACCGACAGTGGTTGTTGTGCCAAAGAAAAAAAAAATTATCGTTGTTACGGCCATGTTACATCCAAATAAAGGCATCTTGCACTAATTCATTGGCCTTGAAATTTGATGTTGAATTTTGTTGCCATCTATTATCGTTGTTACGGCCATGTTTCATCCAAATGAAGCCATTGTTACGGCCATGTTTCATCCAAATGAAGCCATATTGCACTATTTGAATGGCCTTGAAATTTGATGTTGAATTTTGTTGCCATCTATTATCGTTGTTAACGTACTTAACAACATGCCCGTCATGGGTTCAAGCCCCAATTAGACCGTGCTCCCATACGTAGGACTGACTATCCTGCTATGGTAACAATAAGTCGCTGAAAGCCAAGCTCACTTCACTAGTGGGTACTTGGCAGGCCCTTGACCGACAGTGGTTGTTGTGCCAAAGAAAAAAAAAAATATCGTTGTTACGGCCATGTTACATCCAAATAAAGGCATCTTGCACTAATTCATTGGCCTTGAAATTTGATGTTGAATTTTGTTGCCATCTATTATCGTTGTTACGGCCATGTTTCATCCAAATGAAGCCATCTTGCACTATTTGAATGGTCTTGAAATTTGATGTTGAGTTTTGTTGCCATCTATTATCGTTGTTACGGCCGTGTTTCATCCAAATGAAGCCATCTTAAACTAATTCAATGGCCTTGAAATTTCATGTTGAGTTTTTTTTTTGCCATCTATTATCGTTGTTACGGCCATGTTTCATCCAAATGAAGCCATCTTGCACTATTTGAATGGCCTTGAAATTTGATGTTGAGTTTTGTTGCCATCTATTATCGTTGTTACGGCCATGTTTCATCCAAACGAAGCCATCTTGCACTATTTGAATGGCCTTGAAATTTGATGTTGAGTTTTGTTGCCATCTATTATCGTTGTTACGGCCATGTTATATCCAAATGAAGTCATATTGCACTATTTGAATGGCCTTGAAATTTGATGTTGAGTTTTGTTGCCATCTATTATCGTTGTTACGGCCATGTTTCATCCAAATGAAGCCATATTGCACTATTTGAATGGCCTTGAAATTTGATGTTGAGTTTTTTTGCCATCTATTATCGTTGTTACGGCCATGTTTCATCCAAATTTAGCCATTTTGCACTATTTGCATGTACTTAAAATTTGATGTTGAGTTTTTTTGCCATCTATTATCGTTGTTACGGCCATGTTTCATCCAAATGAAGCCATCTTGCACTATTTGAATGGCCTTGAAATTTGATGTTGAATTTTGTTGCCATCTATTATTGTTGTTACGGCCATGTTTCATCCAAATGAAGCCATATTGCACTATTTGAATGGACTTGAAATTTGATGTTGAGTTTTTTTGCCATCTATTATCGTTGTTACGGCCATGTTTCATCCAAATAAAGGCATCTTGCTCTAATTCAATGGCCTTGAAATTTGATGTTGAGTTTTGTTGCCATCTATTTTCGTTGTTACGTCCATGTTTCATCCAAATGAAGCCATCTTGCACTATTTGAATGGCCTTGAAATTTGATGTTGAGTTTTGTTGCCATCTATTATCGTTGTTACGGCCGTGTTTCATCCAAATGTGTGCGAACAGACAGCGTCCACGGGCCTGCTCACGCCCGAATGCAGAGCCGATGGCATACGATTCTATCTTACCCATTAACATGAGAGGGACAGAGCTAATACCCCGAACGTACCCGAAAGGTATGCATGGTTCACTCATCAGGATCTAAAGGCAAGGACAAGGCAAAAGAGACACAGAAAAATTTCCTCACGGCTACACATGTCCTTTTGATGCGTTGTCTCTGCGTCTCGCTCGGTATCACAGCGGCATACGGCAGGTAAGCAGTACAAATGCTGCTACCTGATACGCACACATATTTATCAAACACAACTGTTCGGTTCGACTCGGTAAACTTCACGAGGACGCCGGAACACAAGGGCGCAGACATTTTCATGATTTTGTATGACTTCGGCTGTTTTGGACCATACGTTTAGGCGCAGGCAATGAAGCCATCTTGCACTAATTCAATGGCCTTGGAATTTGATGTTGAGTTTTTTTGCCATCTATTATCGTTGTTACGGCCATGTTTCATCCAAATGAAGCCATATTGCACTATTTGAATGGCCTTGAAATTTGATGTTGAGTTTTTTTGCCATCTATTATCGTTGTTACGGCCATGTTTCATCCAAATGAAGCCATCTTGCACTATTTGAATGGCCTTGAAATTTGATGGTGAATTTTGTTGCCATCTATTATCGTTGTTAACGTACTTAACAACATGCCCGTCATGGGTTCAAGCCCCAAATAGACCGTGCTCCCATACGTAGGACTGACTATCCTGCTATGGTAACAATAAGTCACTGAAAGCCAAGCTCACTTCACTAGTGGGTACTTGGCAGGCCCTTGACCGACAGTGGTTGTTGTGCCAAAGAAAAAAAAAAATTATCGTTGTTACGGCCATGTTACATCCAAATAAAGGCATCTTGCACTAATTCATTGGCCTTGAAATTTGATGTTGAATTTTGTTGCCATCTATTATCGTTGTTACGACCATGTTTCATCCAAATGAAGCCATCTTGCACTATTTGAATGGCCTTGAAATTTGATGTTGAGTTTTGTTGCCATCTATTATCGTTGTTACGGCCGTGTTTCATTCAAATGAAGCCATCTTAAACTAATTCAATGGCCTTGAAATTTCATGTTGAGTTTTTTTTGCCATCTATTATCGTTGTTACGGCCATGTTTCATCCAAATGAAGCCATCTTGCACTATTTGAATGGCCTTGAAATTTGATGTTGAATTTTGTTGCCATCTATTATCGATGTTACGGCCATGTTTCATCCAAATGAAGCCATCTTGCACTATTTAAATGGCCTTGAAATTTGATGTTGAGTTTTGTTGCCATCTATTATCGTTGTTACGGCCATGTTTTATCCAAATGAAGTCATATTGCACTATTTGAATGGCCTTGAAATTTGATGTTGAATTTTGTTGCCATCTATTATCGTTGTTACGGCCATGTTTCATCCAAATGAAGCCATATTGCACTATTTGAATGGCCTTGAAATTTGATGTTGAGTTTTTTTGCCATCTATTATCGTTGTTACGGCCATGTTTCATCCAAATGAAGCCATCTTGCACTATTTGCATGTACTTAAAATTTGATGTTGAGTTTTTTTGCCATCTATTATCGTTGTTACGGCCATGTTTCATCCAGATGAAGCCATCTTGCACTATTTGAATGGCCTTGAAATTTGATGTTGAATTTTGTTGCCATCTATTATCGTTGTTACGGCCATGTTTCATCCAAATGAAGCCATATTGCACTATTTGAATGGACTTGAAATTTGATGTTGAGTTTTTTTGCCATCTATTATCGTTGTTACGGCCATGTTTCATCCAAATGAATCCATATTGTACTATTTGAATGGCCTTGAAATTTGATGTTGAATTTTGTTGCCATCTATTATCGTTGTTACGGCCATGTTTTATCCAAATGAAGCCATCTTGCACTAATTCAATGGCCTTGAAATTTGATGTTGAATTTTGTTGCCATCTATTATCGTTGTTACGGCCATGTTTCATCCAAATGAAGCCATCTTGCACTATTTGAATGGCCTTGAAATTTGATGTTGAGTTTTGTTGCCATCTATTATCGTTGTTACGACCATGTTTCATCCAAATGAAGCCATCATGCACTATTTGAATGGCCTTGAAATTTGATGTTGAATTTTGTTGCCATCTATTATCGTTGTTACGGCCATGTTTCATCCAAATGAAGCCATCTTGCACTATTTGAATGGCATTGAAATTTGATGTTGAGTTTTTTTGCCATCTATTATCGTTGTTACGGCCATGTTTCATCCAAATGAAGCCATCTTGCACTAATTCAATGGTCTTGAAATTTGATGTTGAGTTTTTTTGCCATCTATTATCGTTGTTACGGCCATGTTTCATCCAAATAAAGCCATCTTGCACTATTTGAATGGCCTTGAAATTTGATGTTGAATTTTGTTGCCATCTATTATCGTTGTTAACGTACTTAACAACATGCCCGTCATGGGTTCAAGCCCTAAATAGACCGTGCTCCCATACGTAGGACTGACTATCCTGCTATGGTAAAAATAAGTCACTGAAAGCCAAGCTCACTTCACTAGTGGGTTTTTGACAGGCCCTTGACCGACAGTGGTTGTTGTGCCAAAGAAAAAATAAATTATCGTTGTTACGGCCATGTTACATCCAAATAAAGGCATCTTGCACTAATTCATTGGCCTTGAAATTTGATGTTGAATTTTGTTGCCATCTATTATCGTTGTTACGGCCATGTTACATCCAAATGAAGCCATCTTGCACTATTTGAATGGCCTTGAAATTTGATGTTGAATTTTGTTGCCATCTATTATCGTTGTTACGGCCATGTTTTATCCAAATGAAGCCATTTTGCACTATTTGAATAGTTACGGCCATGTTTCATCCAAATGAAGCCATCTTGCACTATTTGAATGGCCTTGAAATTTGATGTTGAGTTTTGTTGCCATCTATTATCGTTGTTACGGCCATGTTTCATCCAAATGAAGCCATTTTGCACTATTTGAATGGCCTTGAAATTTGATGTTGAGTTTTTTTGCCATCTATTATCGTTGTTAACGTACTTAACAACATGCCCGTCATGGGTTCAAGCCCTAAATAGACCGTGCTCCCACACGTAGGACTGACTATCCTGCTATGGTAACAATAAGTCACTGAAAGCCAAGCTCACTTCACTAGTGGGTACTTGGCAGGCCCTTGACCGACAGTGGTTGTTGTGCCAAAGAAAAAAAAATTATCGTTGTTACGGCCATGTTACATCCAAATGAAGGCATCTTGCACTAATTCATTGGCCTTGAAATTTGATGTTGAATTTTGTTGCCATCTATTATCGATGTTACGGCCATGTTTCATCCAAATGAAGCCATCTTGCACTATTTGAATGGCCTTGAAATTTGATGTTGAATTTTGTTGCCATCTATTATCGTTATTACGGCCATGTTTCATCCAAATGAAGCCATCTTGCACTATTTGAAATGCCTTGAAATTTGATGTTGAATTTTTTTGTCATCTATTATCGTTATTACGGCCATGTTTCATCCAAATGATGTCATATTGCACTATTTGAATGGCCTTGAAATTTGATGTTGAGTTTTGTTGCCATCTATTATGGTTATTGTGGCCATGTTTCATCCAAATGAAGCCATCTTGCACTATTTGAATGGCCTTGAAATTTGATGTTGAGTTTTTTTGCCATCTATTATCGTTGTTACGGCCATGTTTCATCCAAATGAAGCCATATTGAACTATTTGCATGTACCTAAAATTTAATGTTGAGTTTTTTTGCCATCTATTATCGTTGTTACGGCCATGTTTCATCCAAATGAAGCCATCTTGCACTATTTGAATGGCCTTGAAATTTGATGTTTAGTTTTTTTGCCATCTATTATCGTTGTTACGGCCATGTTTCATCCAAATAAAGGCATCTTGCTCTAATTCAATGGCCTTGAAATTTGATGTTGAGTTTTTTTGCCATCTATTTTCGTTGTTACGGCCATGTTTCATCCAAATGAAGCCATCTTGCACTATTTGAATGGCCTTGAAATTTGATGTTGAGTTTTTTTGCCATCTATTATCGTTGTTACGGCCGTGTTTCATCCAAATGAAGCCATTTTGCACTATTTGAATGGCCTTGAAATTTGATGTTGAGTTTTTTTGCCATCTATTATCGTTGTTACGGCCATGTTTCATCCAAATGAAGCCATCTTGCACTATTTGAATGGCCTTGAAATTTGATGTTGAGTTTTTTTGCCATCTATTATCGTTCTTACGGCCATGTTTCATCCAAATGAAGCCATCTTGCACTATTTGAATGGCCTTGAAATTTGATGTTGAGTTTTGTTGCCATCTATTATCGTTGTTAACGTACTTAACAACATGCCCGTCATGGGTTCAAGCCCTAAATAGACCGTGCTCCCACACGTAGGACTGACTATCCTGCTATGGTAAAAATAAGTCACTGAAAGCCAAGCTCACTTCACTAGTGGGTACTTGGCAGGCCCTTGACCGACAGTGGTTGTTGTGCCAAAGAAAAAAAAATTATCGTTGTTACGGCCATGTTACATCCAAATGAAGGCATCTTGCACCAATTCATTGGCCTTGAAATTTGATGTTGAATTTTGTTGCCATCTATTATCGATGTTACGGCCATGTTACATCCAAATAAAGGCATCTTGCACTAATTCATTGGCCTTGAAATTTGATGTTGAATTTTGTTGCCATCTATTATCGTTGTTACGGCCATGTTTCATCCAAATGAAGCCATCTTGCACTATTTGAATGGCCTTGAAATTTGATGTTGAGTTTTGTTGCCATCTATTATCGTTGTTACGGCCGTGTTTCATTCAAATGAAGCCATCTTAAACTAATTCAATGGCTTTGAAATTTCTTGTTGAGTTTTTTTTGCCATCTATTATCGTTGTTACGGCCATGTTTCATCCAAATGAAGCCATCTTGCACTATTTGAATGGCCTTGAAATTTGATGTTGAGTTTTGTTGCCATCTATTATCGTTGTTACGGCCATGTTTCATCCAAATGAAGCCATCTTGCACTATTTGAATGGCCTTGAAATTTGATGTTGAGTTTTTTTGCCATCTATTATCGTTGTTACGGCCATGTTTTATCCAAATGAAGTCATATTGCACTATTTGAATGGCCTTGAAATTTGATGTTGAATTTTGTTGCCATCTATTATCGTTGTTACGGCCATGTTTCATCCAAATGAAGCCATATTGCACTATTTGAATGGCCTTGAAATTTGATGTTGAGTTTTTTTGCCATCTATTATCGTTGTTACGGCCATGTTTCATCCAAATGAAGCCATCTTGCACTATTTGCATGTACTTTAAATTTGATGTTGAGTTTTTTTGCCATCTATTATCGTTGTTACGGCCATGTTTCATCCAAATGAAGCCATCTTGCACTATTTGAATGGCCTTGAAATTTGATGTTGAATTTTGTTGCCATCTATTATCGTTGTTACGGCCATGTTTCATCCAAATGAAGCCATATTGCACTATTTGAATGGACTTGAAATTTGATGTTGAGTTTTTTTGCCATCTATTATCGTTGTTACGGCCATGTTTCATCCAAATGAATCCATATTGTACTATTTGAATGGCCTTTAAATTTGATGTTGAATTTTGTTGCCATCGTTTATCGTTGTTACGGCCATGCTTCATCCAAATGAAGCCATCTTGCACTAATTCAATGGCCTTGAAATTTGATGTTGAATTTTGTTGCCATCTATTATCGTTGTTACGGCCATGTTTCATCCTAATGAAGCCATCTTGCACTATTTGAATGGCCTTTAAATTTGATGTTGAATTTTGTTGCCATCTATTATCGTTGTTACGGCCATGTTTCATCCAAATGAAGCCATATTGCACTATTTGAATGGACTTGAAATTTGATGTTGAGTTTTTTTGCCATCTATTATCGTTGTTACGGCCATGTTTCATCCAAATGAATCCATATTGTACTATTTGAATGGCCTTGAAATTTGATGTTGAATCTTGTTGCCATCTTTTATCGTTGTTACGGCCATGCTTCATCCAAATGAAGCCATCTTGCACTAATTCAATGGCCTTGAAATTTGATGTTGAATTTTGTTGCCATCTATTATCGTTGTTACGGCCATGTTTCATCCAAATGAAGCCATCTTGCACTATTTGAATGGCCTTTAAATTTGATGTTGAATTTTGTTGCCATCTATTATCGTTGTTACGGCCATGTTTCATCCAAATGAAGCCATATTGCACTATTTGAATGGACTTGAAATTTGATGTTGAGTTTTTTTGCCATCTATTATCGTTGTTACGACCATGTTTCATCCAAATGAAGCCATCATGCACTATTTGAATGGCCTTGAAATTTGATGTTGAATTTTGTTGCCATATATTATCGTTGTTACGGCCATGTTTCATCCAAATGAAGCCATCTTGCACTATTTGAATGGCCTTGAAATTTGATGTTGAGTTTTTTTGCCATCTATTATCGTTCTTACGGCCATGTTTCATCCAAATGAAGCCATCTTGCACTATTTCAATGGCCTTGAAATTTGATGTTGAATTTTGTTGCCATCTATTATCGTTGTTAACGTACTTAACAACATGCCCGTCATGGGTTCAAGCCCTAAATAGACCGTGCTCCCATACGTAGGACTGACTATCCTGCTATGGTAACAATAAGTCACTGAAAGCCAAGCTCACTTCACTAGTGGGTACTTGACAGGCCCTTGACCGACAGTGGTTGTTGTGCCAAAGAAAAAATAAATTATCGTTGTTACGGCCATGTTACATCCAAATAAAGGCATCTTGCACTAATTCATTGGCCTTGAAATTTGATGTTGAATTTTGTTGCCATCTATTATCGTTGTTACGGTCATGTTTCATCCAAATGAAGCCATCTTGCACTATTTGAATGGCCTTGAAATTTGATGTTGAGTTTTTTTGCCATCTATTATCGTTGTTACGGCCATGTTTCATCCAAATGAATCCATATTGTACTATTTGAATGGCCTTTAAATTTGATGTTGAATTTTGTTGCCATCGTTTATCGTTGTTACGGCCATGCTTCATCCAAATGAAGCCATCTTGCAATAATTCAATGGCCTTGAAATTTGATGTTGAATTTTGTTGCCATCTATTATCGTTGTTACGGCCATGTTTCATCCTAATGAAGCCATCTTGCACTATTTGAATGGCCTTTAAATTTGATGTTGAATTTTGTTGCCATCTATTATCGTTGTTACGGCCATGTTACATCCAAATGAAGCCATATTGCACTATTTGAATGGACTTGAAATTTGATGTTGAGTTTTTTTGCCATCTATTATCGTTGTTACGGCCATGTTTCATCCAAATGAATCCATATTGTACTATTTGAATGGCCTTTAAATTTGATGTTGAATCTTGTTGCCATCTTTTATCGTTGTTACGGCCATGCTTCATCCAAATGAAGCCATCTTGCACTAATTCAATGGCCTTGAAATTTGATGTTGAATTTTGTTGCCATCTATTATCGTTGTTACGGCCATGTTTCATCCAAATGAAGCCATCTTGCACTATTTGAATGGCCTTTAAATTTGATGTTGAATTTTGTTGCCATCTATTATCGTTGTTACGGCCATGTTTCATCCAAATGAAGCCATATTGCACTATTTGAATGGACTTGAAATTTGATGTTGAGTTTTTTTGCCATCTATTATCGTTGTTACGACCATGTTTCATCCAAATGAAGCCATCATGCACTATTTGAATGGCCTTGAAATTTGATGTTGAATTTTGTTGCCATATATTATCGTTGTTACGGCCATGTTTCATCCAAATGAAGCCATCTTGCACTATTTGAATGGCCTTGAAATTTGATGTTGAGTTTTTTTGCCATCTATTATCGTTCTTACGGCCATGTTTCATCCAAATGAAGCCATCTTGCACTATTTCAATGGCCTTGAAATTTGATGTTGAATTTTGTTGCCATCTATTATCGTTGTTAACGTACTTAACAACATGCCCGTCATGGGTTCAAGCCCTAAATAGACCGTGCTCCCATACGTAGGACTGACTATCCTGCTATGGTAACAATAAGTCACTGAAAGCCAAGCTCACTTCACTAGTGGGTACTTGACAGGCCCTTGACCGACAGTGGTTGTTGTGCCAAAGAAAAAATAAATTATCGTTGTTACGGCCATGTTACATCCAAATAAAGGCATCTTGCACTAATTCATTGGCCTTGAAATTTGATGTTGAATTTTGTTGCCATCTATTATCGTTGTTACGGCCATGTTTTATCCAAATGAAGCCATTTTGCACTATTTGAATGGCCTTGAAATTTGATGTTGAGTTTTTTTGCCATCTATTATCGTTGTTACGGCCATGTTTCATCCAAATGAAGCCATCTTGCACTATTTGAATGGCCTTGAAATTTGATGTTGAGTTTTGTTGCCATCTATTATCGTTGTTACGGCCATGTTTCATCCAAATGAAGCCATCTTGCACTATTTGAATGGCCTTGAAATTTGATGTTGAGTTTTTTTGCCATCTATTATCGTTGTTAACGTACTTAACAACATGCCCGTCATGGGTTCAAGCCCTAAATAGACCGTGCTCCCACACGTAGGACTGACTATCCTGCTATGGTAAAAATAAGTCACTGAAAGCCAAGCTCACTTCACTAGTGGGTACTTGGCAGGCCCTTGACCGACAGTGGTTGTTGTGCCAAAGAAAAAAAAAAATTATCGTTGTTACGGCCATGTTACATCCAAATGAAGGCATCTTGCACTAATTCATTGGCCTTGAAATTTGATGTTGAATTTTGTTGCCATCTATTATCGATGTTACGGCCATGTTTCATCCAAATGAAGCCATCTTGCACTATTTGAATGGCCTTGAAATTTGATGTTGAATTTTGTTGCCATCTATTATCGTTGTTACGGCCATGTTTCATCCAAATGAAGCCATCTTGCACTAGTTGAATGGCCTTGAAATTTGATGTTGAATTTTGTTGCCATCTATTATCGTTGTTACGGCCATGTTTCATCCAAATGATGTCATATTGCACTATTTGAATGGCCTTGAAATTTGATGTTGAGTTTTGTTGCCATCTATTATGGTTATTGTGGCCATGTTTCATCCAAATGAAGCCATCTTGCACTATTTGAATGGCCTTGAAATTTGATGTTGAGTTTTGTTGCCATCTATTATCGTTGTTACGGCCATGTTTCATCCAAATGAAGCCATCTTGCACTAATTCAATGGCCTTGAAATTTGATGTTGAGTTTTTTTGCCATCTATTATCGTTGTTACGGCCATGTTTCATCCAAATAAAGGCATCTTGCTCTAATTCAATGGCCTTGAAATTTGATGTTGAATTTTGTTGCCATCTATTATCGTTGTTACGGCCATGTTTCATCCAAATGAAGCCATCTTGCACTATTTGCATGTACCTAAAATTTAATGTTGAGTTTTTTGCCATCTATTATCGTTGTTGCGGCCATGTTTCATCCAAATGAAGCCATCTTGCACTATTTGAATGGCCTTGAAATTTGATGTTGAGTTTTTTTGCCATCTATTATCGTTGTTACGGCCATGTTTCATCCAAATAAAGGCATCTTGCTCTAATTCAATGGCCTTGAAATTTGATGTTGAGTTTTTTTGCCATCTATTTTCGTTGTTACGGCCATGTTTCATCGAAATGAAGCCATCTTGCACTATTTGAATGGCCTTGAAATTTGATGTTGAGTTTTGTTGCCATCTATTATCGTTGTTACGGCCGTGTTTCATCCAAATGAAGCCATTTTGCACTATTTGAATGGCCTTGAAATTTGATGTTGAGTTTTTTTGCCATCTATTATCGTTGTTACGGCCATGTTTCATCCAAATGAAGCCATCTTGCACTATTTGAATGGCCTTGAAATTTGATGTTGAGTTTTGTTGCCATCTATTATCGTTGTTAACGTACTTAACAACATGCCCGTCATGGGTTCAAGCCCTAAATAGACCGTGCTCCCACACGTAGGACTGACTATCCTGCTATGGTAAAAATAAGTCACTGAAAGCCAAGCTCACTTCACTAGTGGGTACTTGGCAGGCCCTTGACCGACAGTGGTTGTTGTGCCAAAGAAAAAAAAAAATTATCGTTGTTACGGCCATGTTACATCCAAATGAAGGCATCTTGCACTAATTCATTGGCCTTGAAATTTGATGTTGAATTTTGTTGCCATCTATTATCGATGTTACGGCCATGTTTCATCCAAATGAAGCCATCTTGCACTATTTGAATTGCCTTGAAATTTGATGTTGAATTTTGTTGCCATCTATTATCGTTGTTACGGCCATGTTTCATCCAAATGAAGCCATCTTGCACTATTTGAATGGTCTTGAAATTTGATGTTGAGTTTTTTTGCCATCTATTATCGTTGTTACGGCCGTGTTTCATCCAAATGAAGCCATCTTAAACTAATTCAATGGCCTTGAAATTTCATGTTGAGTTTTTTTTTGCCATCTATTATCGTTGTTACGGCCATGATTCATCCAAATGAAGCCATCTTGCACTATTTGAATGGCCTTTAAATTTGATGTTGAGTTTTGTTGCCATCTATTATCGTTGTTACGGCCATGTTTCATCCAAATGAAGCCATCTTGCACTATTTGAATGGCCTTGAAATTTGATGTTGAGTTTTTTTGCCATCTATTATCGTTGTTACGGCCATGTTTCATCCAAATGAAGCCATATTGCACTATTTGAATGGCCTTGAAATTTGATGTTGAATTTTGTTGCCATCTATTATCGTTGTTACGGCCATGTTTCATCCAAATGAAGCCATATTGCACTATTTGAATGGCCTTGAAATTTGATTTTGAGTTTTTTTGCCATCTATTATCGTTGTTACGGCCATGTTTCATCCAAATTAAGCCATCTTGCACTATTTGCATGTACTTAAAATTTGATGTTGAGTTTTTTTTGCCATCTATTATCGTTGTTACGGCCATGTTTCATCCAAATGAAGCCATCTTGCACTATTTGAATGGCCTTGAAATTTGATGTTGAATTTTGTTGCCATCTATTATCGTTGTTACGGCCATGTTTCATCCAAATGAAGCCATATTGCACTATTTGAATGGACTTGAAATTTGATGTTGAGTTTTTTTGCCATCTATTATCGTTGTTACGGCCATGTTTCATCCAAATAAAGGCATCTTGCTCTAATTCAATGGCCTTGAAATTTGATGTTGAGTTTTTTTGCCATCTATTATCGTTGTTACGGCCATGTTTCATCCAAATGAAGCCATATTGCACTATTTGAATGGCCTTGAAATTTGATGTTGAGTTTTGTTGCCATCTATTATCGTTGTTACGGCCGTGTTTCATCCAAATGTGTGCGAACAGACAGCGTCCACGGGCCTGCCCACGCCCGAATGCAGAGCCGATGGCATACGATTCTATCTTACCCATTAACATGAGAGGGACAGAGCTAATACCCCGAACGTACCCGAAAGGTATGCATGGTTCACTCATCAGGATCTAAAGGCAAGGACAAGGCAAAAGAGACACAGAAAAATTTCCTCACGGCTACACATGTCCTTTTGATGCGTTGTCTCTGCGTCTCGCTCGGTATCACAGCGGCATACGGCAGGTAAGCAGTACAAATGCTGCTACCTGATACGCACACATATTTATCGAACACAACTGTTCGGTTCGGCTCGGTAAACTTCACGAGGACGCCGGAACACAAGGGCGCAGACATTTTCATGATTTTGTATGACTTCGGCTGTTTTGGACCATACGTTTAGGCGCAGGCAATGAAGCCATCTTGCACTAATTCAATGGCCTTGAAATTTGATGTTGAGTTTTTTTGCCATCTATTATCGTTGTTACGGCCATGTTTCATCCAAATGAAGCCATATTGCACTATTTGCAAGTACTTAAAATTTGATGTTCAGTTTTTTTGCCATCTATTATCGTTGTTACGGCCATGTTTCATCCAAATGAAGCCATCTTGCACTATTAGAATGGCCTTGAAATTTGATGGTGAGTTTTGTTGCCATCTATTATCGTTGTTAACGTACTTAACAACATGCCCGTCATGGGTTCAAGCCCCAAATAGACCGTGCTCCCATACGTAGGACTGACTATCCTGCTATGGTAACAATAAGTCACTGAAAGCCAAGCTCACTTCACTAGTGGGTACTTGGCAGGCCCTTGACCGACAGTGGTTGTTGTGCCAAAGAAAAAAAATATCGTTGTTACGGCCATGTTACATCCAAATAAAGGCATCTTGTACTAATTCATTGGCCTTGAAATTTGATGTTGAGTTTTGTTGCCATCTATTATCGTTGTTACGGCCATGTTTCATCCAAATGAAGCCATCTTGCACTATTTGAATGGTCTTGAAATTTGATGTTGAGTTTTGTTGCCATCTATTATCGTTGTTACGGCCGTGTTTCATCCAAATGAAGCCATCTTAAACTAATTCAATGGCCTTGAAATTTCATGTTGAGTTTTTTTTTGCCATCTATTATCGTTGTTACGGCCATGTTTCATCCAAATGAAGCCATCTTGCACTATTTGAATGGCCTTGAAATTTGATGTTGAATTTTGTTGCCATCTATTATCGTTGTTACGGCCATGTTTCATCCAAATGAAGCCATATTGCACTATTTGAATGGCCTTGAAATTTGATGTTGAATTTTGTTGCCATCTATTATCGTTGTTCCGGCCATGTTTTATCCAAATGAAGCCATTTTGCACTATTTCAATGGCCTTGAAATTTGATGTTGAGTTTTGTTGCCATCTATTATCCTTGTTACGGCCATGTTTCATCCAAATGAAGCCATCTTGCACTAGTTGAATGGCCTTGAAATTTGATGTTGAGTTTTGTTGCCATCTATTATCGTTGTTAACGTACTTAACAACATGCCCGTCATGGGTTCAAGCCCCAAATAGACCGTGCTCCCATACGTAGGACTGACTATCCTGCTATGGTAACAATAAGTCACTGAAAGCCAAGCTCACTTCACTAGTGGGTACTTGGCAGGCCCTTGACCGACAGTGGTTGTTGTGCCAAAGAAAAAAGAAAAAAATATCGTTGTTACGGCCATGTTACATCCAAATGAAGGCATCTTGCACTAATTCATTGGCCTTGAAATTGGATGTTGAATTTTGTTGCCATCTATTATCGTTGTTACGGCCATGTTTCATCCAAATGAAGCCATCTTGCACTATTTGAATGGCCTTGAAATTTGATGTTGAATTTTGTTGCCATCTATTATCGTTGTTACGGCCATGTTTTATCCAAATAAAGGCATCTTGCACTAATTCAATGGCCTTGAAATTTGATGTTGAATTTTGTTGCCATCTATTATCGTTGTTACGGCCATGTTTCATCCAAATGAAGCCATATTGCACTATTTGCATGTACTTAAAATTTGATGTTGAGTTTTGTTGCCATCTATTATCGTTGTTACGGCCATGTTTCATCCAAATGAAGCCATCTTGCACTATTTGAATGGCCTTGAAATTTGATGTTGAATTTTGTTGCCATCTATTATCGTTGTTACGGCCATGTTTCATCCAAATAAAGGCATTTTGATCTATTTGAATGGCCTTGAAATTTGATGTTGAGTTTTTTTGCCATCTATTATCGTTGTTACGGCCATGTTTTATCCAAATGAAGCCATCTTGCACTATTTGAATGGCCTTGAAATTTGATGTTGAGCTTTGTTGCCATGTATTATCGTTGTTACGGCCATGTTTCATCCAAATGAAGCCATCTTGCACTATTTGAATGGCCTTGAAATTTGATGTTGAGTTTTTTGCCATCTATTATCGTTGTTACGGCCATGTTTCATCCAAATGAAGCCATCTTGCACTATTTGCATGTACTTAAAATTTGATGTTGAGTTTTTTTGCCATCTATTATCGTTGTTACGGCCATGTTTCATCCAAATGAAGCCATCTTGCACTATTTGAATGGCCTTGAAATTTGATGTTGAATTTTGTTGCCATCTTTTATCGTTGTTACGGCCATGCTTCATCCAAATGAAGCCATCTTGCACTTATTCAATGGCCTTGAAATTTGATGTTGCATTTTGTTGCCATCTATTATCGTTGTTACGGCCATGTTTCATCCAAATGAAGCCATCTTGCACTATTTGAATGGTCTTGAAATTTGATGTTGAGTTTTGTTGCCATCTATTATCGTTGTTACGGCCATGTTTCATCCAAATGAAGCCATCTTAAACTAATTCAATGGCTTTGAAATTTCATGTTGAGTTTTTTTGCCATCTATTATCGTTGTTACGGCCATGTTTCATCCAAATGAAGCCATCTTGCACTATTTGAATGGCCTTGAAATTTGATGTTGAGTTTTGTTGCCATCTATTATCGTTGTTACAACCATGTTTTATCCAAATGAAGCCATCTTGCACTATTTGAATGGCCTTGAAATTTGATGTTGAATTTTGTTGCCGTCTATTATCGTTGTTACGGCCATGTTTCATCCAAATGAAGCCATATTGTACAATTTGAATGGCCTTGAAATTTGATGTTGAATTTTGTTGCCATCTATTATCGTTGTTACGGCCATGTTTCATCCAAATGAAGCCATATTGCACTAATTCAATGGCCTTGAAATTTGATGTTGAATTTTGTTGCCATCTATTATCGTGGTTCCGGCCATGTTTTATCCAAATGAAGCCATTTTGCACTATTTCAATGGCCTTGAAATTTGATGTTGAGTTTTGTTGCCATCTATTATCCTTGTTACGGCCATGTTTCATCCAAATGAAGCCATCTTGCACTAGTTGAATGGCCTTGAAATTTGATGTTGAGTTTTGTTGCCATCTATTATCGTTGTTAACGTACTTAACAACATGCCCGTCATGGGTTCAAGCCCCAAATAGACCGTGCTCCCATATGTAGGACTGACTATCCTGCTATGGTAACAATAAGTCACTGAAAGCCAAGCTCACTTCACTAGTGGGTACTTGGCAGGCCCTTGACCGACAGTGGTTGTTGTGCCAAAGAAAAAAGAAAAAAATATCGTTGTTACGGCCATGTTACATCCAAATAAAGGCATCTTGCACTAATTCATTGGCCTTGAAATTGGATGTTGAATTTTGTTGCCATCTATTATCGTTGTTACGGCCATGTTTCATCCAAATGAAGCCATCTTGCACTATTTGAATGGCCTTGAAATTTGATGTTGAATTTTGTTGCCATCTATTATCGTTGTTACGGCCATGTTTTATCCAAATAAAGGCATCTTGCACTAATTCAATGGCCTTGAAATTTGATGTTGAATTTTGTTGCCATCTATTATCGTTGTTACGGCCATGTTTCATCCAAATGAAGCCATATTGCACTATTTGAATGGCCTTGAAATTTGATGTTGAGTTTTGTTGCCATCTATTATCGTTGTTACGGCCATGTTTCATCCAAATGAAGCCATCTTGCACTATTTGAATGGCCTTGAAATTTGATGTTGAATTTTGTTGCCATCTATTATCGTTGTTACGGCCATGTTTCATCCAAATGAAGCCATCTTGCACTATTTGAATGGCCTTGAAATTTGATGTTGAATTTTGTTGCCATCTATTATCGTTGTTACGGCCATGTTTTATCCAAATAAAGGCATCTTGCACTTATTCAATGGCCTGGAAATTTGATGTTGAATTTTGTTGCCATCTATTATCGTTGTTACGGCCATGTTTCATCCAAATGAAGCCATATTGCACTATTTGAATGGCCTTGAAATTTGATGTTGAGTTTTGTTGCCATCTATTATCGTTGTTACGGCCATGTTTCATCCAAATGAAGCCATCTTGCACTATTTGAATGGCCTTGAAATTTGATGTTGAATTTTGTTGCCATCTATTATCGTTGTTACGGCCATGTTTTATCCAAATAAAGGCATCTTGCACTAATTCAATGGCCTTGAAATTTGAAGTTGAATTTTGTTGCCATCTATTATCGTTGTTACGGCCATGTTTCATCCAAATGAAGCCATATTGCACTATTTGAATGGCCTTGAAATTTGATGTTGAATTTTGTTGCCATCTATTATCGTTGTTACGGCCATGTTTCATCCAAATGAAGCCATCTTGCACTATTTGAATGGACTTGAAATTTGATGTTGAGTTTTTTTGCCATCTATTATCGTTGTTACGGCCATGTTTCATCCAAATGAATCCATATTGTACTATTGCATCTTGCAGCCATCTTGCACTATTTGAATGGACTTGAAATTTGATGTTGAGTTTTTTTGCCATCTATTATCGTTGTTACGGCCATGTTTCATCCAAATGAATCCATATTGTACTATTTGAATGGCCTTGAAATTTGATGTTGAATTTTGTTGCCATCTTTTATCGTTGTTACGGCCATGCTTCATCCAAATGAAGCCATCTTGCACTTATTCAATGGCCTTGAAATTTGATGTTGAATTTTGTTGCCATCTATTATCGTTGTTACGGCCATGTTTCATCCAAATGAAGCCATATTGCACTTTTTGCATGTACTTAAAATTTGATGTTGAGTTTTGTTGCCATCTATTATCGTTGTTACGGCCATGTTTCATCCAAATGAAGCCATCTTGCACTATTTGAATGGCCTTGAAATTTGATGTTGAATTTTGTTGCCATCTATTATCGTTGTTACGGCCATGTTTCATCCAAATAAAGGCATTTTGATCTATTTGAATGGCCTTGAAATTTGATGTTGAGTTTTTTTGCCATCTATTATCGTTGTTACGGCCATGTTTTATCCAAATGAAGCCATCTTGCACTATTTGAATGGCCTTGAAATTTGATGTTGAGCTTTGTTGCCATCTATTATCGTTGTTACGGCCATGTTTCATCCAAATGAAGCCATCTTGCACTATTTGAATGGCCTTGAAATTTGATGTTGAATTTTTTGCCATCTATTATCGTTGTTACGGCCATGTTTCATCCAAATGAAGCCATCTTGCACTATTTGCATGTACTTAAAATTTGATGTTGAGTTTTTTTGCCATCTATTATCGTTGTTACGGCCATGTTTCATCCAAATGAAGCCATCTTGCACTATTTGAATGGCCTTGAAATTTGATGTTGAATTTTGTTGCCATCTATTATCGTTGTTACGGCCATGTTTCATCCAAATGAAGCCATATTGCACTATTTGAATGGACTTGAAATTTGATGTTGAGTTTTTTTGCCATCTATTATCGTTGTTACGGCCATGTTTCATCCAAATGAATCCATATTGTACTATTTGAATGGCCTTGAAATTTGATGTTGAATTTTGTTGCCATCTTTTATCGTTGTTACGGCCATGCTTCATCCAAATGAAGCCATCTTGCACTTATTCAATGGCCTTGAAATTTGATGTTGCATTTTGTTGCCATCTATTATCGTTGTTACGGCCATGTTTCATCCAAATGAAGCCATCTTGCACTATTTGAATGGTCTTGAAATTTGATGTTGAGTTTTGTTGCCATCTATTATCGTTGTTACGGCCGTGTTTCATCCAAATGAAGCCATCTTAAACTAATTCAATGGCCTTGAAATTTCATGTTGAGTTTTTTTTTGCCATCTATTATCGTTGTTACGGCCATGTTTCATCCAAATGAAGCCATCTTGCACTATTTGAATGGCCTTGAAATTTGATGTTGAGTTTTGTTGCCATCTATTATCGTTGTTACAACCATGTTTTATCCAAATGAAGCCATCTTGCACTATTTGAATGGCCTTGAAATTTGATGTTGAATTTTGTTGCCGTCTATTATCGTTGTTACGGCCATGTTTCATCCAAATGAAGCCATATTGTACAATTTGAATGGCCTTGAAATTTGATGTTGAATTTTGTTGCCATCTATTATCGTTGTTACGGCCATGTTTCATCCAAATGAAGCCATATTGCACTAATTCAATGGCCTTGAAATTTGATGTTGAATTTTGTTGCCATCTATTATCGTTGTTCCGGCCATGTTTTATCCAAATGAAGCCATTTTGCACTATTTCAATGGCCTTGAAATTTGATGTTGAGTTTTGTTGCCATCTATTATCCTTGTTACGGCCATGTTTCATCCAAATGAAGCCATCTTGCACTAGTTGAATGGCCTTGAAATTTGATGTTGAGTTTTGTTGCCATCTATTATCGTTGTTAACGTACTTAACAACATGCCCTTCATGGGTTCAAGCCCCAAATAGACCGTGCTCCCATATGTAGGACTGACTATCCTGCTATGGTAACAATAAGTCACTGAAAGCCAAGCTCACTTCACTAGTGGGTACTTGGCAGGCCCTTGACCGACAGTGGTTGTTGTGCCAAAGAAAAAAGAAAAAAATATCGTTGTTACGGCCATGTTACATCCAAATAAAGGCATCTTGCACTAATTCATTGGCCTTGAAATTGGATGTTGAATTTTGTTGCCATCTATTATCGTTGTTACGGCCATGTTTCATCCAAATGAAGCCATCTTGCACTATTTGAATGGCCTTGAAATTTGATGTTGAATTTTGTTGCCATCTATTATCGTTGTTACGGCCATGTTTTATCCAAATAAAGGCATCTTGCACTAATTCAATGGCCTTGAAATTTGATGTTGAATTTTGTTGCCATCTATTATCGTTGTTACGGCCATGTTTCATCCAAATGAAGCCATATTGCACTATTTGAATGGCCTTGAAATTTGATGTTGAGTTTTGTTGCCATCTATTATCGTTGTTACAACCATGTTTTATCCAAATGAAGCCATCTTGCACTATTTGGATGGCCTTGAAATTTGATGTTGAATTTTGTTGCCATCTATTATCGTTGTTACGGCCATGTTTCATCCAAATGAAGCCATCTTGCACTATTTGAATGGCCTTGAAATTTGATGTTGAATTTTGTTGCCATCTATTATCTTTGTTACGGCCATGTTTCATCCAAATGAAGCCATATTGCACTATTTGAATGGACTTGAAATTTGATGTTGAGTTTTTTTGCCATCTATTATCGTTGTTACGGCCATGTTTCATCCAAATGAATCCATATTGTACTATTTGAATGGCCTTGAAATTTGATGTTGAATTTTGTTGCCATCTTTTATCGTTGTTACGGCCATGCTTCATCCAAATGAAGCCATCTTGCACTTATTCAATGGCCTTGAAATTTGATGTTGAATTTTGTTGCCATCTATTATCGTTGTTACGGCCATGTTTCATCCAAATGAAGTCATCTTGCACTATTTGAATGGTCTTGAAATTTGATGTTGGGTTTTGTTGCCATCTATTATCGTTGTTACGGCCGTGTTTCATCCAAATGAAGCCATCTTAAACTAATTCAATGGCCTTGAAATTTCATGTTGAGTTTTTTTTTGCCATCTATTATCGTTGTTACGGCCATGTTTCATCCAAATGAAGCCATCTTGCACTATTTGAATGGCCTTGAAATTTGATGTTGAGTTTTGTTGCCATCTATTATCGTTGTTACGGCCATGTTTCATCCAAATGAAGCCATATTGCACTATTTGAATGGACTTGAAATTTGATGTTGAGTTTTTTTGCCATCTATTATCGTTGTTACGGCCATGTTTCATCCAAATGAAGCCATCTTGCACAATTTGAATGGCCTTGAAATTTGATGTTGAATCTTGTTGCCATCTATTATCGTTGTTACGACCATGTTTCATCCAAATGAAGCCATCTTGCACTATTTGAATGGCCTTGAAATTTGATGTTGAATTTTGTTGCCATCTATTATCGTTGTTACGGCCATGTTTCATCCAAATAAAGGCATCTTGCACTATTTCAATGGCCTTGAAATTTGATGTTGAATTTTGTTGCCATCTATTATCGTTGTTACAACCATGTTTTATCCAAATGAAGCCATCTTGCACTATTTGAATGGCCTTGAAATTTGATGTTGAGTTTTGTTGCCATCTATTATCGTTGTTACGGCCATGTTTCATCCAAATGAAGCCATATTGTACAATTTGAATGGCCTTGAAATTTGATGTTGAATTTTGTTACCATCTATTATCGTTGTTACGGCCATGTTTTATCCAAATGAAGCCATTTTGCACTATTTCAATGGCCTTGAAATTTGATGTTGAGTTTTTTTGCCATCTATTATCGTTGTTACGGCCATGTTTCATCCAAATGAAGCCATCTTGCACTATTTGAATGGCCTTGAAATTTGATGTTGAATTTTGTTGCCATCTATTATCGTTGTTACGGCCATGTTTCATCCAAATGAAGCCATATTCCACTATTTGAATGGCCTTGAAATTTGATGTTGAATTTTGTTGCCATCTATTATCGTTGTTACGGCCATGTTTCATCCAAATAAAGGCATCTTGCACTAATTCAATGGCCTTGAAATTTGATGTTGAATTTTGTTGCCATCTATTATCGTTGTTACGGCCATGTTTCATCCAAATGAAGCCATATTACACTATTTGAATGGCCTTGAAATTTGATGTTGAGTTTTTTTGCCATCTATTATCGTTGTTACGGCCATGTTTCATCCAAATGAAGCCATCTTGCACTATTTCAATGGCCTTGAAATTTCATGTTGAGTTTTTTTTTGCCATCTATTATCGTTGTTATGGCCATGTTTCATCCAAATGAAGCCATCTTGCACTATTTGAATGGCCTTGAAATTTGATGTTGAATTTTGTTGCCATCTATTATCGTTGTTACGGCCATGTTTCATCCAATTAAAGGCATCTTGCACTATTTCAATGGCCTTGAAATTTGATGTTGAATTTTGTTGCCATCTATTATCGTTGTTACAACTATGTTTTATCCAAATGAAGCCATCTTGCACTATTTGAATGGCCTTGAAATTTGATGTTGAGTTTTGTTGCCATCTATTATCGTTGTTACGGCCATGTTTCATCCAAATGAAGCCATATTGTACAATTTGAATGGCCTTGAAATTTGATGTTGAATTTTGTTGCCATCTATTATCGTTGTTACGGCCATGTTTTATCCAAATGAAGCCATTTTGCACTATTTCAATGGCCTTGAAATTTGATGTTGAGTTTTGTTGCCATCTATTATCGTTGTTACGGCCATGTTTTATCCAAATGAAGCCATCTTGCACTATTTGAATGGCCTTGAAATTTGATGTTGAATTTTGTTGCCATCTATTATCGTTGTTACGGCCATGTTTCATCCAAATGAAGCCATATTGCACTATTTGAATGGACTTGAAATTTGATGTTGAGTTTTTTTGCCATCTATTATCGTTGTTACGGCCATGTTTCATCCAAATGAAGCCATCTTGCACTATTTGAATGGCCTTGAAATTTGATGTTGAATTTTGTTGCCATCTTTTATCGTTGTTACGGCCATGTTACATCCAAATATAGGCATCTTGCACTAATTCATTGGTCTTGAAATTTGATGTTGAATTTTGTTGCCATCTATTATCGTTGTTACGGCCATGTTTCATCCAAATGAAGCCATATTGCACTATTTGCATGTACTTAAAATTTGATGTTGAGTTTTGTTGCCATCTATTATCGTTGTTACGGCCATGTTTCATCCAAATGAAGCCATCTTGCACTATTTGAATGGCCTTGAAATTTGATGTTGAGTTTTTTTGCCATCAATTATCGTTGTTACGGCCATGTTTCATCCAAATGAAGCCATATTGCACTATTTGAATGGCCTTGAAATTTGATGTTGAATTTTGTTGCCATCTATTATCGTTGTTACGGCCATGTTTCATCCAAATGAAGCCATATTGCACTATTTGAATGGCCTTGAAATTTGATTTTGAGTTTTTTTGCCATCTATTATCGTTGTTACGGCCATGTTTCATCCAAATGAAGCCATCTTGCACTATTTGCATGTACTT
This sequence comes from Anopheles gambiae, assembly GCF_943734735.2. NCBI lineage: Eukaryota > Metazoa > Arthropoda > Insecta > Diptera > Culicidae > Anopheles > Anopheles gambiae. The sequence continues at coordinate 58,534 of NW_026902714.1, forward strand.
AAAATTTGATGTTGAGTTTTTTTTGCCATCTATTATCGTTGTTACGGCCATGTTTCATCCAAATGAAGCCATCTTGCACTATTTGAATGGCCTTGAAATTTGATGTTGAATTTTGTTGCCATCTATTATCGTTGTTACGGCCATGTTTCATCCAAATGAAGCCATATTGCACTATTTGAATGGACTTGAAATTTGATGTTGAGTTTTTTTGCCATCTATTATCGTTGTTACGGCCATGTTTCATCCAAATGAAGCCATATTGCACTATTTGAATGGCCTTGAAATTTGATGTTGAGTTTTGTTGCCATCTATTATCGTTGTTACGGCCGTGTTTCATCCAAATGTGTGCGAACAGACAGCGTCCACGGGCCTGCCCACGCCCGAATGCAGAGCCGATGGCATACGATTCTATCTTACCCATTAACATGAGAGGGACAGAGCTAATACCCCGAACGTACCCGAAAGGTATGCATGGTTCACTCATCAGGATCTAAAGGCAAGGACAAGGCAAAAGAGACACAGAAAAATTTCCTCACGGCTACACATGTCCTTTTGATGCGTTGTCTCTGCGTCTCGCTCGGTATCACAGCGGCATACGGCAGGTAAGCAGTACAAATGCTGCTACCTGATACGCACACATATTTATCGAACACAACTGTTCGGTTCGGCTCGGTAAACTTCACGAGGACGCCGGAACACAAGGGCGCAGACATTTTCATGATTTTGTATGACTTCGGCTGTTTTGGACCATACGTTTAGGCGCAGGCAATGAAGCCATCTTGCACTAATTCAATGGCCTTGAAATTTGATGTTGAGTTTTTTTGCCATCTATTATCGTTGTTACGGCCATGTTTCATCCAAATGAAGCCATATTGCACTATTTGCAAGTACTTAAAATTTGATGTTCAGTTTTTTTGCCATCTATTATCGTTGTTACGGCCATGTTTCATCCATATGAAGCCATCTTGCACTATTAGAATGGCCTTGAAATTTGATGGTGAGTTTTGTTGCCATCTATTATCGTTGTTAACGTACTTAACAACATGCCCGTCATGGGTTCAAGCCCCAAATAGACCGTGCTCCCATACGTAGGACTGACTATCCTGCTATGGTAACAATAAGTCACTGAAAGCCAAGCTCACTTCACTAGTGGGTACTTGGCAGGCCCTTGACCGACAGTGGTTGTTGTGCCAAAGAAAAAAGAAAAAAATATCGTTGTTACGGCCATGTTACATCCAAATGAAGGCATCTTGCACTAATTCATTGGCCTTGAAATTGGATGTTGAATTTTGTTGCCATCTATTATCGTTGTTACGGCCATGTTTCATCCAAATGAAGCCATCTTGCACTATTTGAATGGCCTTGAAATTTGATGTTGAATTTTGTTGCCATCTATTATCGTTGTTACGGCCATGTTTTATCCAAATAAAGGCATCTTGCACTAATTCAATGGCCTTGAAATTTGATGTTGAATTTTGTTGCCATCTATTATCGTTGTTACGGCCATGTTTCATCCAAATGAAGCCATCTTGCACTATTTGAATGGCCTTGAAATTTGATGTTGAGTTTTGTTGCCATCTATTATCGTTGTTACAACCATGTTTTATCCAAATGAAGCCATCTTGCACTATTTGAATGGCCTTGAAATTTGATGTTGAATTTTGTTGCCATCTATTATCGTTGTTACGGCCATGTTTCATCCAAATGAAGCCATATTGTACAATTTGAATGGCCTTGAAATTTGATGTTGAATTTTGTTGCCATCTATTATCGTTGTTACGGCCATGTTTCATCCAAATGAAGCCATCTTGCACTATTTGAATGGCCTTGAAATTTGATGTTGAATTTTGTTGCCATCTATTATCGTTGTTCCGGCCATGTTTTATCCAAATGAAGCCATTTTGCACTATTTCAATGGCCTTGAAATTTGATGTTGAGTTTTGTTGCCATCTATTATCCTTGTTACGGCCATGTTTCATCCAAATGAAGCCATCTTGCACTAGTTGAATGGCCTTGAAATTTGATGTTGAGTTTTGTTGCCATCTATTATCGTTGTTAACGTACTTAACAACATGCCCGTCATGGGTTCAAGCCCCAAATAGACCGTGCTCCCATACGTAGGACTGACTATCCTGCTATGGTAACAATAAGTCACTGAAAGCCAAGCTCACTTCACTAGTGGGTACTTGGCAGGCCCTTGACCGACAGTGGTTGTTGTGCCAAAGAAAAAAGAAAAAAATATCGTTGTTACGGCCATGTTTCATCCAAATGAAGGCATCTTGCACTAATTCATTGGCCTTGAAATTGGATGTTGAATTTTGTTGCCATCTATTATCGTTGTTACGGCCATGTTTCATCCAAATGAAGCCATCTTGCACTATTTGAATGGCCTTGAAATTTGATGTTGAATTTTGTTGCCATCTATTATCGTTGTTACGGCCATGTTTTATCCAAATAAAGGCATCTTGCACTAATTCAATGGCCTTGAAATTTGATGTTGAATTTTGTTGCCATCTATTATCGTTGTTACGGCCATGTTTCATCCAAATGAAGCCATCTTGCACTATTTGAATGGCCTTGAAATTTGATGTTGAGTTTTGTTGCCATCTATTATCGTTGTTACAACCATGTTTTATCCAAATGAAGCCATCTTGCACTATTTGGATGGCCTTGAAATTTGATGTTGAATTTTGTTGCCATCTATTATCGTTGTTACGGCCATGTTTCATCCAAATGAAGCCATCTTGCACTATTTGAATGGCCTTGAAATTTGATGTTGAATTTTGTTGCCATCTATTATCGTTGTTACGGCCATGTTTCATCCAAATGAAGCCATATTGCACTATTTGAATGGCCTTGAAATTTGATGTTGAATTTTGTTGCCATCTATTATCGTTGTTACGGCCATGTTTCATCCAAATGAAGGCATCTTGAACTAATTCAATGGCCTTAAATTTGATGTTGAATTTTGTTGCCATCTATTATCGTTGTTACGGCCATGTTTCATCCAAATGAAGCCATCTTGCACTATTTGAATGGCCTTGAAATTTGATGTTGAGTTTTGTTGCCATCTATTATCGTTGTTACAACCATGTTTTATCCAAATGAAGCCATCTTGCACTATTTGGATGGCCTTGAAATTTGATGTTGAATTTTGTTGCCATCTATTATCGTTGTTACGGCCATGTTTCATCCAAATGAAGCCATCTTGCACTATTTGGATGGCCTTGAAATTTGATGTTGAATTTTGTTGCCATCTATTATCGTTGTTACGGCCATGTTTCATCCAAATGAAGCCATCTTGCACTATTTGAATGGCCTTGAAATTTGATGTTGAATTTTGTTGCCATCTATTATCGTTGTTCCGGCCACGTTTTATCCAAATGAAGCCATTTTGCACTATTTCAATGGCCTTGAAATTTGATGTTGAGTTTTGTTGCCATCTATTATCCTTGTTACGGCCATGTTTCATCCAAATGAAGCCATCTTGCACTAGTTGAATGGCCTTGAAATTTGATGGTGAGTTTTGTTGCCATCTATTATCGTTGTTAACGTACTTAACAACATGCCCGTCATGGGTTCAAGCCCCAAATAGACCGTGCTCCCATACGTAGGACTGACTATCCTGCTATGGTAACAATAAGTCACTGAAAGCCAAGCTCACTTCACTAGTGGGTACTTGGCAGGCCCTTGACCGACAGTGGTTGTTGTGCCAAAGAAAAAAAAATATCGTTGTTACGGCCATGTTACATCCAAATAAAGGCATCTTGCACTAATTCATTGGCCTTGAAATTTGATGTTGAATTTTGTTGCCATCTATTATCGTTGTTACGGCCATGTTTCATCCAAATGAAGCCATCTTGCACTATTTGAATGGTCTTGAAATTTGATGTTGAGTTTTGTTGCCATCTATTATCGTTGTTACGGCCGTGTTTCATCCAAATGAAGCCATCTTAAACTAATTCAATGGCCTTGAAATTTCATGTTGAGTTTTTTTTGCCATCTATTATCGTTGTTACGGCCATGTTTCATCCAAATGAAGCCATCTTGCACTATTTGAATGGCCTTGAAATTTGATGTTGAGTTTTGTTGCCATCTATTATCGTTGTTACAACCATGTTTTATCCAAATGAAGCCATCTTGCACTATTTGAATGGCCTTGAAATTTGATGTTGAATTTTGTTGCCATCTATTATCGTTGTTACGGCCATGTTTCATCCAAATGAAGCCATATTGTACAATTTGAATGGCCTTGAAATTTGATGTTGAATTTTGTTGCCATCTATTATCGTTGTTACGGCCATGTTTCATCCAAATGAAGCCATATTGCACTATTTGAATGGCCTTGAAATTTGATGTTGAATTTTGTTGCCATCTATTATCGTTGTTCCGGCCATGTTTTATCCAAATGAAGCCATTTTGCACTATTTCAATGGCCTTGAAATTTGATGTTGAGTTTTGTTGCCATCTATTATCCTTGTTACGGCCATGTTTCATCCAAATGAAGCCATCTTGCACTGGTTGAATGGCCTTGAAATTTGATGTTGAGTTTTGTTGCCATCTATTATCGTTGTTAACGTACTTAACAACATGCCCGTCATGGGTTCAAGCCCCAAATAGACCGTGCTCCCATACGTAGGACTGACTATCCTGCTATGGTAACAATAAGTCACTGAAAGCCAAGCTCACTTCACTAGTGGGTACTTGGCAGGCCCTTGACCGACAGTGGTTGTTGTGCCAAAGAAAAAAGAAAAAAATATCGTTGTTACGGCCATGTTACATCCAAATGAAGGCATCTTGCACTAATTCATTGGCCTTGAAATTGGATGTTGAATTTTGTTGCCATCTATTATCGTTGTTACGGCCATGTTTCATCCAAATGAAGCCATCTTGCACTATTTGAATGGCCTTGAAATTTGATGTTGAGTTTTGTTGCCATCTATTATCGTTGTTACGGCCGTGTTTCATCCAAATGAAGCCATCTTAAACTAATTCAATGGCCTTGAAATTTGATGTTGAATTTTGTTGCCATCTATTATCGTTGTTACGGCCATGTTTCATCCAAATGAAGCCATATTGCACTATTTGCATGTACTTAAAATTTGATGTTGAGTTTTGTTGCCATCTATTATCGTTGTTACGGCCATGTTTCATCCAAATGAAGCCATCTTGCACTATTTGAATGGCCTTGAAATTTGATGTTGAATTTTGTTGCCATCTATTATCGTTGTTACGGCCATGTTTCATCCAAATAAAGGCATTTTGATCTATTTGAATGGCCTTGAAATTTGATGTTGAGTTTTTTTGCCATCTATTATCGTTGTTACGGCCATGTTTTATCCAAATGAAGCCATCTTGCACTATTTGAATGGCCTTGAAATTTGATGTTGAGCTTTGTTGCCATCTATTATCGTTGTTACGGCCATGTTTCATCCAAATGAAGCCATCTTGCACTATTTGAATGGCCTTGAAATTTGATGTTGAGTTTTTTGCCATCTATTATCGTTGTTACGGCCATGTTTCATCCAAATGAAGCCATCTTGCACTATTTGCATGTACTTAAAATTTGATGTTGAGTTTTTTTGCCATCTATTATCGTTGTTACGGCCATGTTTCATCCAAATGAAGCCATCTTGCACTATTTGAATTGCCTTGAAATTTGATGTTGAATTTTGTTGCCATCTATTATCGTTGTTACGGCCATGTTTCATCCAAATGAAGCCATATTGCACTATTTGAATGGACTTGAAATTTGATGTTGAGTTTTTTTGCCATCTATTATCGTTGTTACGGCCATGTTTCATCCAAATGAATCAATATTGTACTATTTGAATGGCCTTGAAATTTGATGTTGAATTTTGTTGCCATCTTTTATCGTTGTTACGGCCATGCTTCATCCAAATGAAGCCATCTGGCACTTATTCAATGGCCTTGAAATTTGATGTTGCATTTTGTTGCCATCTATTATCGTTGTTACGGCCATGTTTCATCCAAATGAAGCCATCTTGCACTATTTGAATGGTCTTGAAATTTGATGTTGAGTTTTGTTGCCATCTATTATCGTTGTTACGGCCGTGTTTCATCCAAATGAAGCCATCTTAAACTAATTCAATGGCCTTGAAATTTGATGTTGAGTTTTTTTTGCCATCTATTATCGTTGTTACGGCCATGTTTCATCCAAATGAAGCCATCTTGCACTATTTGAATGGCCTTGAAATTTGATGTTGAATTTTGTTGCCATCTATTATCGTTGTTACGGCCATGTTTCATCCAAATGAAGCCATATTCCACTATTTGAATGGCCTTGAAATTTGATGTTGAATTTTGTTGCCATCTATTATCGTTGTTACGGCCATGTTTCATCCAAATAAAGGCATCTTGCACTAATTCAATGGCCTTGAAATTTGATGTTGAATTTTGTTGCCATCTATTATCGTTGTTACGGCCATGTTTCATCCAAATGAAGCCATATTGCACTATTTGAATGGACTTGAAATTTGATGTTGAGTTTTTTTGCCATCTATTATCGTTGTTACGGCCATGTTTCATCCAAATGAAGCCATCTTGCACTATTTGAATGGCCTTGAAATTTCATGTTGAGTTTTTTTTTGCCATCTATTATCGTTGTTATGGCCATGTTTCATCCAAATGAAGCCATCTTGCACTATTTGAATGGCCTTGAAATTTGATGTTGAGTTTTTTTGCCATCTATTATCGTTGTTACGGCCATGTTTCATCCAATTAAAGGCATCTTGCACTATTTCAATGGCCTTGAAATTTGATGTTGAATTTTGTTGCCATCTATTATCGTTGTTACAACTATGTTTTATCCAAATGAAGCCATCTTGCACTATTTGAATGGCCTTGAAATTTGATGTTGAGTTTTGTTGCCATCTATTATCGTTGTTACGGCCATGTTTCATCCAAATGAAGCCATATTGTACAATTGGAATGGCCTTGAAATTTGATGTTGAATTTTGTTGCCATCTATTATCGTTGTTACGGCCATGTTTTATCCAAATGAAGCCATTTTGCACTATTTCAATGGCCTTGAAATTTGATGTTGAGTTTTGTTGCCATCTATTATCGTTGTTACGGCCATGTTTTATCCAAATGAAGCCATCTTGCACTATTTGAATGGCCTTGAAATTTGATGTTGAATTTTGTTGCCATCTATTATCGTTGTTACGGCCATGTTTCATCCAAATGAAGCCATATTGCACTATTTGAATGGACTTGAAATTTGATGTTGAGTTTTTTTGCCATCTATTATCGTTGTTACGGCCATGTTTCATCCAAATGAATCCATATTGTACTATTTGAATGGCCTTGAAATTTGATGTTGAATTTTGTTGCCATCTTTTATCGTTGTTACGGCCATGTTACATCCAAATATAGGCATCTTGCACTATTTGAATGGCCTTGAAATTTGATGTTGAATTTTGTTGCCATCTATTATCGTTGTTACGGCCATGTTTCATCCAAATGAAGCCATATTGCACTATTTGAATGGCCTTGAAATTTGATGTTGAGTTTTGTTGCCATCTATTATCGTTGTTACGGCCATGTTTCATCCAAATGAAGCCATCTTGCACTATTTGCATGTACTTAAAATTTGATGTTGAGTTTTTTTGCCATCTATTATCGTTGTTACGGCCATGTTTCATCCAAATGAAGCCATCTTGCACTATTTGAATGGCCTTGAAATTTGATGTTGAATTTTGTTGCCATCTTTTATCGTTGTTACGGCCATGTTACATCCAAATATAGGCATCTTGCACTAATTCATTGGTCTTGAAATTTGATGTTGAATTTTGTTGCCATCTATTATCGTTGTTACGGCCATGTTTCATCCAAATGAAGCCATATTGCACTATTTGCATGTACTTAAAATTTGATGTTGAGTTTTGTTGCCATCTATTATCGTTGTTACGGCCATGTTTCATCCAAATGAAGCCATCTTGCACTATTTGAATGGCCTTGAAATTTGATGTTGAGTTTTTTTGCCATCTATTATCGTTGTTACGGCCATGTTTCATCCAAATGAAGCCATATTGCACTATTTGAATGGCCTTGAAATTTGATGTTGAATTTTGTTGCCATCTATTATCGTTGTTACGGCCATGTTTCATCCAAATGAAGCCATATTGCACTATTTGAATGGCCTTGAAATTTGATTTTGAGTTTTTTTGCCATCTATTATCGTTGTTACGGCCATGTTTCATCCAAATTAAGCCATCTTGCACTATTTGCATGTACTTAAAATTTGATGTTGAGTTTTTTTTTGCCATCTATTATCGTTGTTACGGCCATGTTTCATCCAAATGAAGCCATCTTGCACTATTTGAATGGCCTTGAAATTTGATGTTGAATTTTGTTGCCATCTATTATCGTTGTTACGGCCATGTTTCATCCAAATGAAGCCATATTGCACTATTTGAATGGACTTGAAATTTGATGTTGAGTTTTTTTGCCATCTATTATCGTTGTTACGGCCATGTTTCATCCAAATAAAGGCATCTTGCTCTAATTCAATGGCCTTGAAATTTGATGTTGAGTTTTTTTGCCATCTATTATCGTTGTTACGGCCATGTTTCATCCAAATGAAGCCATATTGCACTATTTGAATGGCCTTGAAATTTGATGTTGAGTTTTGTTGCCATCTATTATCGTTGTTACGGCCGTGTTTCATCCAAATGTGTGCGAACAGACAGCGTCCACGGGCCTGCCCACGCCCGAATGCAGAGCCGATGGCATACGATTCTATCTTACCCATTAACATGAGAGGGACAGAGCTAATACCCCGAACGTACCCGAAAGGTATGCATGGTTCACTCATCAGGATCTAAAGGCAAGGACAAGGCAAAAGAGACACAGAAAAATTTCCTCACGGCTACACATGTCCTTTTGATGCGTTGTCTCTGCGTCTCGCTCGGTATCACAGCGGCATACGGCAGGTAAGCAGTACAAATGCTGCTACCTGATACGCACACATATTTATCGAACACAACTGTTCGGTTCGGATCGGTAAACTTCACGAGGACGCCGGAACACAAGGGCGCAGACATTTTCATGATTTTGTATGACTTCGGCTGTTTTGGACCATACGTTTAGGCGCAGGCAATGAAGCCATCTTGCACTAATTCAATGGCCTTGAAATTTGATGTTGAGTTTTTTTGCCATCTATTATCGTTGTTACGGCCATGTTTCATCCAAATGAAGCCATATTGCACTATTTGCAAGTACTTAAAATTTGATGTTCAGTTTTTTTGCCATCTATTATCGTTGTTACGGCCATGTTTCATCCAAATGAAGCCATCTTGCACTATTAGAATGGCCTTGAAATTTGATGGTGAGTTTTGTTGCCATCTATTATCGTTGTTAACGTACTTAACAACATGCCCGTCATGGGTTCAAGCCCCAAATAGACCGTGCTCCCATACGTAGGACTGACTATCCTGCTATGGTAACAATAAGTCACTGAAAGCCAAGCTCACTTCACTAGTGGGTACTTGGCAGGCCCTTGACCGACAGTGGTTGTTGTGCCAAAGAAAAAAAAAATATCGTTGTTACGGCCATGTTACATCCAAATAAAGGCATCTTGCACTAATTCATTGGCCTTGAAATTTGATGTTGAATTTTGTTGCCATCTATTATCGTTGTTACGGCCATGTTTCATCCAAATGAAGCCATCTTGCACTATTTGAATGGTCTTGAAATTTGATGTTGAGTTTTGTTGCCATCTATTATCGTTGTTACGGCCGTGTTTCATCCAAATGAAGCCATCTTAAACTAATTCAATGGCCTTGAAATTTCATGTTGAGTTTTTTTTTGCCATCTATTATCGTTGTTACGGCCATGTTTCATCCAAATGAAGCCATCTTGCACTATTTGAATGGCCTTGAAATTTGATGTTGAGTTTTGTTGCCATCTATTATCGTTGTTACAACCATGTTTTATCCAAATGAAGCCATCTTGCACTATTTGAATGGCCTTGAAATTTGATGTTGAGTTTTGTTGCCATCTATTATCGTTGTTACGGCCATGTTTCATCCAAATGAAGCCATATTGTACAATTTGAATGACCTTGAAATTTGATGTTGAATTTTGTTGCCATCTATTATCGTTGTTACGGCCATGTTTCATCCAAATGAAGCCATATTGCACTATTTGAATGGCCTTGAAATTTGATGTTGAATTTTGTTGCCATCTATTATCGTTGTTCCGGCCATGTTTTATCCAAATGAAGCCATTTTGCACTATTTCAATGGCCTTGAAATTTGATGTTGAGTTTTGTTGCCATCTATTATCCTTGTTACGGCCATGTTTCATCCAAATGAAGCCATCTTGCACTAGTTGAATGGCCTTGAAATTTGATGTTGAGTTTTGTTGCCATCTATTATCGTTGTTAACGTACTTAACAACATGCCCGTCATGGGTTCAAGCCCCAAATAGACCGTGCTCCCATACGTAGGACTGACTATTCTGCTATGGTAACAATAAGTCACTGAAAGCCAAGCTCACTTCACTAGTGGGTACTTGGCAGGCCCTTGACCGACAGTGGTTGTTGTGCCAAAGAAAAAAGAAAAAAATATCGTTGTTACGGCCATGTTACATCCAAATGAAGGCATCTTGCACTAATTCATTGGCCTTGAAATTGGATGTTGAATTTTGTTGCCATCTATTATCGTTGTTACGGCCATGTTTCATCCAAATGAAGCCATCTTGCACTATTTGAATGGCCTTGAAATTTGATGTTGAATTTTGTTGCCATCTATTATCGTTGTTACGGCCATGTTTTATCCAAATAAAGGCATCTTGCACTAATTCAATGGCCTTGAAATTTGATGTTGAATTTTGTTGCCATCTATTATCGTTGTTACGGCCATGTTTCATCCAAATGAAGCCATATTGCACTATTTGCATGTACTTAAAATTTGATGTTGAGTTTTGTTGCCATCTATTATCGTTGTTACGGCCATGTTTCATCCAAATGAAGCCATCTTGCACTATTTGAATGGCCTTGAAATTTGATGTTGAATTTTGTTGCCATCTATTATCGTTGTTACGGCCATGTTTCATCCAAATAAAGGCATTTTGATCTATTTGAATGGCCTTGAAATTTGATGTTGAGTTTTTTTGCCATCTATTATCGTTGTTACGGCCATGTCTTATCCAAATGAAGCCATCTTGCACTATTTGAATGGCCTTGAAATTTGATGTTGAGCTTTGTTGCCATCTATTATCGTTGTTACGGCCATGTTTCATCCAAATGAAGCCATCTTGCACTATTTGAATGGCCTTGAAATTTGATGTTGAGTTTTTTGCCATCTATTATCGTTGTTACGGCCATGTTTCATCCAAATGAAGCCATCTTGCACTATTTGCATGTACTTAAAATTTGATGTTGAGTTTTTTTGCCATCTATTATCGTTGTTACGGCCATGTTTCATCCAAATGAAGCCATCTTGCACTATTTGAATGGCCTTGAAATTTGATGTTGAATTTTGTTGCCATCTATTATCGTTGTTACGGCCATGTTTCATCCAAATGAAGCCATATTGCACTATTTGAATGGACTTGAAATTTGATGTTGAGTTTTTTTGCCATCTATTATCGTTGTTACGGCCATGTTTCATCCAAATGAATCCATATTGTACTATTTGAATGGCCTTGAAATTTGATGTTGAATTTTGTTGCCATCTTTTATCGTTGTTACGGCCATGCTTCATCCAAATGAAGCCATCTTGCACTTATTCAATGGCCTTGAAATTTGATGTTGCATTTTGTTGCCATCTATTATCGTTGTTACGGCCATGTTTCATCCAAATGAAGCCATCTTGCACTATTTGAATGGTCTTGAAATTTGATGTTGAGTTTTGTTGCCATCTATTATCGTTGTTACGGCCGTGTTTCATCCAAATGAAGCCATCTTAAACTAATTCAATGGCCTTGAAATTTCATGTTGAGTTTTTTTTGCCATCTATTATCGTTGTTACGGCCATGTTTCATCCAAATGAAGCCATCTTGCACTATTTGAATGGCCTTGAAATTTGATGTTGAATTTTGTTGCCGTCTATTATCGTTGTTACGGCCATGTTTCATCCAAATGAAGCCATATTGTACAATTTGAATGGCCTTGAAATTTGATGTTGAATTTTGTTGCCATCTATTATCGTTGTTACGGCCATGTTTCATCCAAATGAAGCCATATTGCACTAATTCAATGGCCTTGAAATTTGATGTTGAATTTTGTTGCCATCTATTATCGTTGTTCCGGCCATGTTTTATCCAAATGAAGCCATTTTGCACTATTTCAATGGCCTTGAAATTTGATGTTGAGTTTTGTTGCCATCTATTATCCTTGTTACGGCCATGTTTCATCCAAATGAAGCCATCTTGCACTAGTTGAATGGCCTTGAAATTTGATGTTGAGTTTTGTTGCCATCTATTATCGTTGTTAACGTACTTAACAACATGCCCGTCATGGGTTCAAGCCCCAAATAGACCGTGCTCCCATACGTAGGACTGACTATCCTGCTATGGTAACAATAAGTCACTGAAAGCCAAGCTCACTTCACTAGTGGGTACTTGGCAGGCCCTTGACCGACAGTGGTTGTTGTGCCAAAGAAAAAAGAAAAAAATATCGTTGTTACGGCCATGTTACATCCAAATAAAGGCATCTTGCACTAATTCATTGGCCTTGAAATTGGATGTTGAATTTTGTTGCCATCTATTATCGTTGTTACGGCCATGTTTCATCCAAATGAAGCCATCTTGCACTATTTGAATGGCCTTGAAATTTGATGTTGAATTTTGTTGCCATCTATTATCGTTGTTACGGCCATGTTTCATCCAAATGAAGCCATATTGCACTATTTGAATGGCCTTGAAATTTGATGTTGAGTTTTGTTGCCATCTATTATCGTTGTTACGGCCATTTTTCATCCAAATGAAGCCATCTTGCACTATTTGAATGGCCTTGAAATTTGATGTTGAATTTTGTTGCCATCTATTATCGTTGTTACGGCCATGTTTCATCCAAATGAAGCCATATTGCACTATTTGAATGGCCTTGAAATTTGATGTTGAATTTTGTTGCCATCTATTATCGTTGTTACGGCCATGTTTCATCCAAATGAAGCCATATTGCACTATTTGAATGGACTTGAAATTTGATGTTGAGTTTTTTTGCCATCTATTATCGTTGTTACGGCCATGTTTCATCCAAATGAATCCATATTGTACTATTTGAATGGCCTTGAAATTTGATGTTGAATTTTGTTGCCATCTTTTATCGTTGTTACGGCCATGCTTCATCCAAATGTAGCCATCTTGCACTTATTCAATGGCCTTGAAATTTGATGTTGAGTTTTGTTGCCATCTATTATCGTTGTTACGGCCATGTTTCATCCAAATGAAGTCATCTTGCACTATTTGAATGGTCTTGAAATTTGATGTTGAGTTTTGTTGCCATCTATTATCGTTGTTACGGCCGTGTTTCATCCAAATGAAGCCATCTTAAACTAATTCAATGGCCTTGAAATTTCATGTTGAGTTTTTTTTGCCATCTATTATCGTTGTTACGGCCATGTTTCATCCAAATGAAGCCATCTTGCACTATTTGAATGGCCTTGAAATTTGATGTTGAGTTTTGTTGCCATCTATTATCGTTGTTACGGCCATGTTTCATCCAAATGAAGCCATATTGCACTATTTGAATGGACTTGAAATTTGATGTTGAGTTTTTTTGCCATCTATTATCGTTGTTACGGCCATGTTTCATCCAAATGAAGCCATCTTGCACTATTTGAATGGCCTTGAAATTTGATGTTGAATCTTGTTGCCATCTATTATCGTTGTTACGGCCATGTTTCATCCAAATGAAGCCATCTTGCACTATTTGAATGGCCTTGAAATTTGATGTTGAATTTTGTTGCCATCTATTATCGTTGTTACGGCCATGTTTCATCCAAATAAAGGCATCTTGCACTATTTCAATGGCCTTGAAATTTGATGTTGAATTTTGTTGCCATCTATTATCGTTGTTACAACCATGTTTTATCCAAATGAAGCCATCTTGCACTATTTGAATGGCCTTGAAATTTGATGTTGAGTTTTGTTGCCATCTATTATCGTTGTTACGGCCATGTTTCATCCAAATGAAGCCATATTGTACAATTTGAATGGCCTTGAAATTTGATGTTGAATTTTGTTACCATCTATTATCGTTGTTACGGCCATGTTTTATCCAAATGAAGCCATTTTGCACTATTTCAATGGCCTTGAAATTTGATGTTGAGTTTTGTTGCCATCTATTATCGTTGTTACGGCCATGTTTCATCCAAATGAAGCCATCTTGCACTATTTGAATGGCCTTGAAATTTGATGTTGAATTTTGTTGCCATCTATTATCGTTGTTACGGCCATGTTTCATCCAAATGAAGCCATATTCCACTATTTGAATGGCCTTGAAATTTGATGTTGAATTTTGTTGCCATCTATTATCGTTGTTACGGCCATGTTTCATCCAAATAAAGGCATCTTGCACTAATTCAATGGCCTTGAAATTTGATGTTGAATTTTGTTGCCATCTATTATCGTTGTTACGGCCATGTTTCATCCAAATGAAGCCATATTGCACTATTTGAATGGACTTGAAATTTGATGTTGAGTTTTTTTGCCATCTATTATCGTTGTTACGGCCATGTTTCATCCAAATGAAGCCATCTTGCACTATTTGAATGGCCTTGAAATTTCATGTTGAGTTTTTTTTTGCCATCTATTATCGTTGTTATGGCCATGTTTCATCCAAATGAAGCCATCTTGCACTATTTGAATGGCCTTGAAATTTGATGTTGAGTTTTTTTGCCATCTATTATCGTTGTTACGGCCATGTTTCATCCAATTAAAGGCATCTTGCACTATTTCAATGGCCTTGAAATTTGATGTTGAATTTTGTTGCCATCTATTATCGTTGTTACGGCCATGTTTCATCCAAATGAAGCCATCTTGCACTATTTGAATGGCCTTGAAATTTGATGTTGAGTTTTGTTGCCATCTATTATCGTTGTTACGGCCATGTTTCATCCAAATGAAGCCATATTGTACAATTTGAATGGCCTTGAAATTTGATGTTGAATTTTGTTGCCATCTATTATCGTTGTTACGGCCATGTTTTATCCAAATGAAGCCATTTTGCACTATTTGAATGGCCTTGAAATTTGATGTTGAATTTTGTTGCCATCTATTATCGTTGTTACGGCCATGTTTTATCCAAATGAAGCCATCTTGCACTATTTGAATGGCCTTGAAATTTGATGTTGAATTTTGTTGCCATCTATTATCGTTGTTACGGCCATGTTTCATCCAAATGAAGCCATATTGCACTATTTGAATGGACTTGAAATTTGATGTTGAGTTTTTTTGCCATCTATTATCGTTGTTACGGCCATGTTTTATCCAAATGAATCCATATTGTACTATTTGAATGGCCTTGAAATTTGATGTTGAGTTTTGTTGCCATCTTTTATCGTTGTTACGGCCATGTTACATCCAAATATAGGCATCTTGCACTAATTCATTGGTCTTGAAATTTGATGTTGAATTTTGTTGCCATCTATTATCGTTGTTACGGCCATGTTTCATCCAAATGAAGCCATATTGCACTATTTGAATGGCCTTGAAATTTGATGTTGAGTTTTTTTGCCATCTATTATCGTTGTTACGGCCATGTTTCATCCAAATGAAGCCATCTTGCACTATTTGCATGTACTTGAAATTTGATGTTGAGTTTTTTTGCCATCTATTATCGTTGTTACGGCCATGTTTCATCCAAATGAAGCCATCTTGCACTATTTGAATGGCCTTGAAATTTGATGTTGAATTTTGTTGCCATCTTTTATCGTTGTTACGGCCATGTTACATCCAAATATAGGCTTCTTGCACTAATTCATTGGTCTTGAAATTTGATGTTGAATTTTGTTGCCATCTATTATCGTTGTTACGGCCATGTTTCATCCAAATGAAGCCATATTGCACTATTTGAATGGCCTTGAAATTTGATGTTGAGTTTTTTTGCCATCTATTATCGTTGTTACGGCCATGTTTCATCCAAATGAAGCCATCTTGCACTATTTGAATGGCCTTGAAATTTGATGTTGAATTTTGTTGCCATCTATTATCGTTGTTACGGCCATGTTTCATCCAAATGAAGCCATCTTGCACTATTTGAATGGCCTTGAAATTTGATGTTGAATTTTGTTGCCATCTTTTATCGTTGTTACGGCCATGTTACATCAAAATTTAGGCATCTTGCACTAATTCATTGGTCTTGAAATTTGATGTTGAATTTTGTTGCCATCTATTATCGTTGTTACGGCCATGTTTCATCCAAATGAAGCCATATTGCACTATTTGAATGGCCTTGAAATTTGATGTTGAGTTTTTTTGCCATCTATTATCGTTGTTACGGCCATGTTTCATCCAAATGAAGCCATCTTGCACTATTTGAATGGCCTTGAAATTTGATGTTGATTTTTGTTGCCATCTATTATCGTTGTTACGGCCATGTTTCATCCAAATGAAGCCATCTTGCACTATTTGAATGGCCTTGAAATTTGATGTTGAATTTTGTTGCCATCTATTATCGTTGTTACGGCCATGTTTCATCCAAATGAAGCCATCTTGCACTATTTGAATGGCCTTGAAATTTGATGTTGAGTTTTGTTGCCATCTATTATCGTTGTTACGGCCATGTTTCATCCAAATGAAGCCATCTTGCACTATTTGAATGGCCTTGAAATTTGATGTTGAATTTTGTTGCCATCTATTATCGTTGTTACGGCCATGTTTTATCCAAATGAAGCCATTTTGCACTATTTCAATGGCCTTGAAATTTGATGTTGAGTTTTGTTGCCATCTATTATCGTTGTTACGGCCATGTTTTATCCAAATGAAGCCATCTTGCACTATTTGAATGGCCTTGAAATTTGATGTTGAATTTTGTTGCCATCTATTATCGTTGTTACGGCCATGTTTAATCCAAATGAAGCCATATTGCACTATTTGAATGGACTTGAAATTTGATGTTGAGTTTTTTTGCCATCTATTATCGTTGTTACGGCCATGTTTCATCCAAATGAATCCATATTGTACTATTTGAATGGCCTTGAAATTTGATGTTGAATTTTGTTGGCATCTTTTATCGTTGTTACGGCCATGCTTCATCCAAATGAAGCCATCTTGCACTAATTCAATGGCCTTGAAATTTGATGTTGAATTTTGTTGCCATCTATTATCGTTGTTACGGCCATGTTTCATCCAAATGAAGCCATCTTGCACTATTTGAATGGCCTTGAAATTTGATGTTGAGTTTTTTTGCCATCTATTATCGTTGTTACGGCCATGTTTCATCCAAATGAAGCCATCTTGCACTATTTGAATGGCCTTGAAATTTGATGTTGAATTTTGTTGCCATCTATTATCGTTGTTACGGCCATGTTTCATCCAAATGAAGCCATCTTGCACTATTTGAATGGCCTTGAAATTTGATGTTGAATTTTGTTGCCATCTATTATCGTTGTTACGGCCATGTTTCATCCAAATGAAGCCATATTGCACTATTTGAATGGCCTTGAAATTTGATGTTGAGTTTTTTTGCCATCTATTATCGTTGTTACGGCCATGTTTCATCCAAATGAAGCCATCTTGCACTAATTCAATGGCCTTGAAATTTGATGTTGAGTTTTGTTGCCATCTATTATCGTTGTTACGGCCATGTTTTATCCAAATGAAGCCATCTTGCACTATTTGAATGGCCTTGAAATTTGATGTTGAGTTTTTTTGCCATCTATTATCGTTGTTACGGCCATGTTTCATCCAAATAAAGCCATCTTGCACTATTTGAATGGCCTTGAAATTTGATGTTGAATTTTGTTGCCATCTATTATCGTTGTTAACGTACTTAACAACATGCCCGTCATGGGTTCAAGCCCTAAATAAACCGTGCTCCCATACGTAGGACTGACTATCCTGCTATGGTAACCATAAGTCACTGAAAGCCAAGCTCACTTCACTAGTGGGTACTTGACAGGCCCTTGACCGACAGTGGTTGTTGTGCCAAAGAAAAAAAAATTATCGTTGTTACGGCCATGTTACATCCCAATAAAGGCATCTTGCACTAATTCATTGGCCTTGAAATTTGATGTTGAATTTTGTTGCCATCTATTATCGTTGTTACGGTCATGTTTCATCCAAATGAAGCCATCTTGCACTATTTGAATGGCCTTGAAATTTGATGTTGAATTTTGTTGCCATCTATTATCGTTGTTACGGCCATGTTTTATCCAAATGAAGCCATTTTGCACTATTTCAATGGCCTTGAAATTTGATGTTGAGTTTTTTTGCCATCTATTATCGTTGTTACGGCCATGTTTCATCCAAATGAAGCCATCTTGCACTATTTGAATGGCCTTGAAATTTGATGTTGAGTTTTGTTGCCATCTATTATGGTTATTGTGGCCATGTTTCATCCAAATGAAGCCATCTTGCACTATTTGAATGGCCTTGAAATTTGATGTTGAGTTTTTTTGCCATCTATTATCGTTGTTACGGCCATGTTTCATCCAAATGAAGCCATATTGAATTATTTGCATGTACTTAAAATTTAATGTTGAGTTTTTTTGCCATCTATTATCGTTGTTACGGCCATGTTTCATCCAAATGAATCCATATTGTACTATTTGAATGGCCTTGAAATTTGATGTTGAATTTTGTTGCCATCTTTTATCGTTGTTACGGCCATGCTTCATCCAAATGAAGCCATCTTGCACTTATTCAATGGCCTTGAAATTTGATGTTGAATTTTGTTGCCATCTATTATCGTTGTTACGGCCATGTTTCATCCAAATGAAGTCATCTTGCACTATTTGAATGGTCTTGAAATTTGATGTTGAGTTTTGTTGCCATCTATTATCGTTGTTACGGCCGTGTTTCATCCAAATGAAGCCATCTTAAACTAATTCAATGGCCTTGAAATTTCATGTTGAGTTTTTTTTTGCCATCTATTATCGTTGTTACGGCCATGTTTCATCCAAATGAAGCCATCTTGCACTATTTGAATGGCCTTGAAATTTGATGTTGAGTTTTGTTGCCATCTATTATCGTTGTTACGGCCATGTTTCATCCAAATGAAGCCATATTGCACTATTTGAATGGACTTGAAATTTGATGTTGAGTTTTTTTGCCATCTATTATCGTTGTTACGGCCATGTTTCATCCAAATGAAGCCATCTTGCACTATTTGAATGGCCTTGAAATTTGATGTTGAATTTTGTTACCATCTATTATCGTTGTTACGGCCATGTTTTATCCAAATGAAGCCATTTTGCACTATTTCAATGGCCTTGAAATTTGATGTTGAGTTTTTTTGCCATCTATTATCGTTGTTACGGCCATGTTTCATCCAAATGAAGCCATCTTGCACTATTTGAATGGCCTTGAAATTTGATGTTGAATTTTGTTGCCATCTATTATCGTTGTTACGGCCATGTTTCATCCAAATGAAGCCATATTCCACTATTTGAATGGCCTTGAAATTTGATGTTGAATTTTGTTGCCATCTATTATCGTTGTTACGGCCATGTTTCATCCAAATAAAGGCATCTTGCACTAATTCAATGGCCTTGAAATTTGATGTTGAATTTTGTTGCCATCTATTATCGTTGTTACGGCCATGTTTCATCCAAATGAAGCCATATTGCACTATTTGAATGGACTTGAAATTTGATGTTGAGTTTTTTTGCCATCTATTATCGTTGTTACGGCCATGTTTCATCCAAATGAAGCCATCTTGCACTATTTGAATGGCCTTGAAATTTCATGTTGAGTTTTTTTTTGCCATCTATTATCGTTGTTATGGCCATGTTTCATCCAAATGAAGCCATCTTGCACTATTTGAATGGCCTTGAAATTTGATGTTGAGTTTTTTTGCCATCTATTATCGTTGTTACGGCCATGTTTCATCCAATTAAAGGCATCTTGCACTATTTCAATGGCCTTGAAATTTGATGTTGAATTTTGTTGCCATCTATTATCGTTGTTACAACTATGTTTTATCCAAATGAAGCCATCTTGCACTATTTGAATGGCCTTGAAATTTGATGTTGAGTTTTGTTGCCATCTATTATCGTTGTTACGGCCATGTTTCATCCAAATGAAGCCATATTGTACAATTTGAATGGCCTTGAAATTTGATGTTGAATTTTGTTGCCATCTATTATCGTTGTTACGGCCATGTTTTATCCAAATGAAGCCATTTTGCACTATTTCAATGGCCTTGAAATTTGATGTTGAGTTTTGTTGCCATCTATTATCGTTGTTACGGCCATGTTTTATCCAAATGAAGCCATCTTGCACTATTTGAATGGCCTTGAAATTTGATGTTGAATTTTGTTGCCATCTATTATCGTTGTTACGGCCATGTTTCATCCAAATGAAGCCATATTGCACTATTTGAATGGACTTGAAATTTGATGTTGAGTTTTTTTGCCATCTATTATCGTTGTTACGGCCATGTTTCATCCAAATGAATCCATATTGTACTATTTGAATGGCCTTGAAATTTGATGTTGAATTTTGTTGCCATCTTTTATCGTTGTTACGGCCATGTTACATCCAAATATAGGCATCTTGCACTAATTCATTGGTCTTGAAATTTGATGTTGAATTTTGTTGCCATCTATTATCGTTGTTACGGCCATGTTTTATCCAAATGAAGCCATCTTGCACTATTTGAATGGCCTTGAAATTTGATGTTGAATTTTGTTGCCATCTATTATCGTTGTTACGGCCATGTTTCATCCAAATGAAGCCATATTGCACTATTTGAATGGACTTGAAATTTGATGTTGAGTTTTTTTGCCATCTATTATCGTTGTTACGGCCATGTTTCATCCAAATGAATCCATATTGTACTATTTGAATGGCCTTGAAATTTGATGTTGAATTTTGTTGGCATCTTTTATCGTTGTTACGGCCATGCTTCATCCAAATGAAGCCATCTTGCACTAATTCAATGGCCTTGAAATTTGATGTTGAATTTTGTTGCCATCTATTATCGTTGTTACGGCCATGTTTCATCCAAATGAAGCCATCTTGCACTATTTGAATGGCCTTGAAATTTGATGTTGAGTTTTTTTGCCATCTATTATCGTTGTTACGGCCATGTTTCATCCAAATGAAGCCATCTTGCACTATTTGAATGGCCTTGAAATTTGATGTTGAATTTTGTTGCCATCTATTATCGTTGTTACGGCCATGTTTCATCCAAATGAAGCCATCTTGCACTATTTGAATGGCCTTGAAATTTGATGTTGAATTTTGTTGCCATCTATTATCGTTGTTACGGCCATGTTTCATCCAAATGAAGCCATATTGCACTATTTGAATGGCCTTGAAATTTGATGTTGAGTTTTTTTGCCATCTATTATCGTTGTTACGGCCATGTTTCATCCAAATGAAGCCATCTTGCACTATTTGAATGGCCTTGAAATTTGATGTTGAGTTTTGTTGCCATCTATTATCGTTGTTACGGCCATGTTTTATCCAAATGAAGCCATCTTGCACTATTTGAATGGCCTTGAAATTTGATGTTGAGTTTTTTTGCCATCTATTATCGTTGTTACGGCCATGTTTCATCCAAATAAAGCCATCTTGCACTATTTGAATGGCCTTGAAATTTGATGTTGAATTTTGTTGCCATCTATTATCGTTGTTAACGTACTTAACAACATGCCCGTCATGGGTTCAAGCCCTAAATAAACCGTGCTCCCATACGTAGGACTGACTATCCTGCTATGGTAACCATAAGTCACTGAAAGCCAAGCTCACTTCACTAGTGGGTACTTGACAGGCCCTTGACCGACAGTGGTTGTTGTGCCAAAGAAAAAAAAATTATCGTTGTTACGGCCATGTTACATCCCAATAAAGGCATCTTGCACTAATTCATTGGCCTTGAAATTTGATGTTGAATTTTGTTGCCATCTATTATCGTTGTTACGGTCATGTTTCATCCAAATGAAGCCATCTTGCACTATTTGAATGGCCTTGAAATTTGATGTTGAATTTTGTTGCCATCTATTATCGTTGTTACGGCCATGTTTTATCCAAATGAAGCCATTTTGCACTATTTCAATGGCCTTGAAATTTGATGTTGAGTTTTTTTGCCATCTATTATCGTTGTTACGGCCATGTTTCATCCAAATGAAGCCATCTTGCACTATTTGAATGGCCTTGAAATTTGATGTTGAGTTTTGTTGCCATCTATTATGGTTATTGTGGCCATGTTTCATCCAAATGAAGCCATCTTGCACTATTTGAATGGCCTTGAAATTTGATGTTGAGTTTTTTTGCCATCTATTATCGTTGTTACGGCCATGTTTCATCCAAATGAAGCCATCTTGCACTATTTGCATGTACTTAAAATTTAATGTTGAGTTTTTTTGCCATCTATTATCGTTGTTACGGCCATGTTTCATCCAAATGAATCCATATTGTACTATTTGAATGGCCTTGAAATTTGATGTTGAATTTTGTTGCCATCTTTTATCGTTGTTACGGCCATGCTTCATCCAAATGAAGCCATCTTGCACTTATTCAATGGCCTTGAAATTTGATGTTGAATTTTGTTGCCATCTATTATCGTTGTTACGGCCATGTTTCATCCAAATGAAGTCATATTGCACTATTTGAATGGACTTGAAATTTGATGTTGAGTTTTGTTGCCATCTATTATCGTTGTTACGGCCGTGTTTCATCCAAATGAAGCCATCTTAAACTAATTCAATGGCCTTGAAATTTCATGTTGAGTTTTTTTTGCCATCTATTATCGTTGTTACGGCCATGTTTCATCCAAATGAAGCCATCTTGCACTATTTGAATGGCCTTGAAATTTGATGTTGAGTTTTGTTGCCATCTATTATCGTTGTTACGGCCATGTTTCATCCAAATGAAGCCATATTGCACTATTTGAATGGACTTGAAATTTGATGTTGAGTTTTTTTGCCATCTATTATCGTTGTTACGGCCATGTTTCATCCAAATGAAGCCATCTTGCACTATTTGAATGGCCTTGAAATTTGATGTTGAATCTTGTTGCCATCTATTATCGTTGTTACGGCCATGTTTCATCCAAATGAAGCCATCTTGCACTATTTGAATGGCCTTGAAATTTGATGTTGAATTTTGTTGCCATCTATTATCGTTGTTACGGCCATGTTTCATCCAAATAAAGGCATCTTGCACTATTTCAATGGCCTTGAAATTTGATGTTGAATTTTGTTGCCATCTATTATCGTTGTTACAACCATGTTTTATCCAAATGAAGCCATCTTGCACTATTTGAATGGCCTTGAAATTTGATGTTGAGTTTTGTTGCCATCTATTATCGTTGTTACGGCCATGTTTCATCCAAATGAAGCCATATTGCACTATTTGAATGGACTTGAAATTTGATGTTGAGTTTTTTTGCCATCTATTATCGTTGTTACGGCCATGTTTCATCCAAATGAAGCCATCTTGCACTATTTCAATGGCCTTGAAATTTGATGTTGAGTTTTTTTTTGCCATCTATTATCGTTGTTATGGCCATGTTTCATCCAAATGAAGCCATCTTGCACTATTTGAATGGCCTTGAAATTTGATGTTGAGTTTTTTTGCCATCTATTATCGTTGTTACGGCCATGTTTCATCCAATTAAAGGCATCTTGCACTATTTCAATGGCCTTGAAATTTGATGTTGAATTTTGTTGCCATCTATTATCGTTGTTACAACTATGTTTTATCCAAATGAAGCCATCTTGCACTATTTGAATGGCCTTGAAATTTGATGTTGAGTTTTGTTGCCATCTATTATCGTTGTTACGGCCATGTTTCATCCAAATGAAGCCATATTGTACAATTTGAATGGCCTTGAAATTTGATGTTGAATTTTGTTGCCATCTATTATCGTTGTTACGGCCATGTTTTATCCAAATGAAGCCATTTTGCACTATTTCAATGGCCTTGAAATTTGATGTTGAGTTTTGTTGCCATCTATTATCGTTGATACGGCCATGTTTCATCCAAATGAAGCCATCTTGCACTATTTGAATGGCCTTGAAATTTGATGTTGAATTTTGTTGCCATCTATTATCGTTGTTACGGCCATGTTTCATCCAAATGAAGCCATATTGCACTATTTGAATGGACTTGAAATTTGATGTTGAGTTTTTTTGCCATCTATTATCGTTGTTACGGCCATGTTTCATCCAAATGAATCCATATTGTACTATTTGAATGGCCTTGAAATTTGATGTTGAATTTTGTTGCCATCTTTTATCGTTGTTACGGCCATGTTACATCCAAATATAGGCATCTTGCACTAATTCATTGGTCTTGAAATTTGATGTTGAATTTTGTTGCCATCTATTATCGTTGTTACGGCCATGTTTCATCCAAATGAAGCCATATTGCACTATTTGAATGGCCTTGAAATTTGATGTTGAGTTTTTTTGCCATCTATTATCGTTGTTACGGCCATGTTTCATCCAAATGAAGCCATCTTGCACTATTTGCATGTACTTAAAATTTGATGTTGAGTTTTTTTGCCATCTATTATCGTTGTTACGGCCATGTTTCATCCAAATGAAGCCATCTTGCACTATTTGAATGGCCTTGAAATTTGATGTTGAATTTTGTTGCCATCTTTTATCGTTGTTACGGCCATGTTTAATCCAAATATAGGCATCTTGCACTAATTCATTGGTCTTGAAATTTGATGTTGAATTTTGTTGCCATCTATTATCGTTGTTACGGCCATGTTTCATCCAAATGAAGCCATATTGCACTATTTGAATGGCCTTGAAATTTGATTTTGAGTTTTTTTGCCATCTATTATCGTTGTTACGGCCATGTTTCATCCAAATGAAGCCATCTTGCACTATTTGAATGGCCTTGAAATTTGATGTTGAATTTTGTTGCCATCTATTATCGTTGTTACGGCCATGTTTTATCCAAATGAAGCCATCTTGCACTATTTGAATGGCCTTGAAATTTGATGTTGAATTTTGTTGCCATCTATTATCGTTGTTACGGCCATGTTACATCCAAATATAGGCATCTTGCACTAATTCATTGGTCTTGAAATTTGATGTTGAATTTTGTTGCCATCTATTATCGTTGTTACGGCCATGTTTCATCCAAATGAAGCCATATTGCACTATTTGAATGGCCTTGAAATTTGATGTTGAGTTTTTTTGCCATCTATTATCGTTGTTACGGCCATGTTTCATCCAAATGAAGCCATCTTGCACTATTTGAATGGCCTTGAAATTTGATGTTGATTTTTGTTGCCATCTATTATCGTTGTTACGGCCATGTTTCATCCAAATGAAGCCATCTTGCACTATTTGAATGGCCTTGAAATTTGATGTTGAATTTTGTTGCCATCTATTATCGTTGTTACGGCCATGTTTCATCCAAATGAAGCCATCTTGCACTATTTGAATGGCCTTGAAATTTGATGTTGATTTTTGTTGCCATCTATTATCGTTGTTACGGCCATGTTTCATCCAAATGAAGCCATCTTGCACTATTTGAATGGCCTTGAAATTTGATGTTGAATTTTGTTGCCATCTATTATCGTTGTTACGGCCATGTTTTATCCAAATGAAGCCATTTTGCACTATTTCAATGGCCTTGAAATTTGATGTTGAGTTTTGTTGCCATCTATTATCGTTGTTACGGCCATGTTTTATCCAAATGAAGCCATCTTGCACTATTTGAATGGCCTTGAAATTTGATGTTGAATTTTGTTGCCATCTATTATCGTTGTTACGGCCATGTTTAATCCAAATGAAGCCATATTGCACTATTTGAATGGACTTGAAATTTGATGTTGAGTTTTTTTGCCATCTATTATCGTTGTTACGGCCATGTTTCATCCAAATGAATCCATATTGTACTATTTGAATGGCCTTGAAATTTGATGTTGAATTTTGTTGGCATCTTTTATCGTTGTTACGGCCATGCTTCATCCAAATGAAGCCATCTTGCACTAATTCAATGGCCTTGAAATTTGATGTTGAATTTTGTTGCCATCTATTATCGTTGTTACGGCCATGTTTCATCCAAATGAAGCCATCTTGCACTATTTGAATGGCCTTGAAATTTGATGTTGAGTTTTTTTGCCATCTATTATCGTTGTTACGGCCATGTTTCATCCAAATGAAGCCATCTTGCACTATTTGAATGGCCTTGAAATTTGATGTTGAATTTTGTTGCCATCTATTATCGTTGTTACGGCCATGTTTCATCCAAATGAAGCCATCTTGCACTATTTGAATGGCCTTGAAATTTGATGTTGAATTTTGTTGCCATCTATTATCGTTGTTACGGCCATGTTTCATCCAAATGAAGCCATATTGCACTATTTGAATGGCCTTGAAATTTGATGTTGAGTTTTTTTGCCATCTATTATCGTTGTTACGGCCATGTTTCATCCAAATGAAGCCATCTTGCACTATTTGAATGGCCTTGAAATTTGATGTTGAGTTTTGTTGCCATCTATTATCGTTGTTACGGCCATGTTTTATCCAAATGAAGCCATCTTGCACTATTTGAATGGCCTTGAAATTTGATGTTGAGTTTTTTTGCCATCTATTATCGTTGTTACGGCCATGTTTCATCCAAATAAAGCCATCTTGCACTATTTGAATGGCCTTGAAATTTGATGTTGAATTTTGTTGCCATCTATTATCGTTGTTAACGTACTTAACAACATGCCCGTCATGGGTTCAAGCCCTAAATAAACCGTGCTCCCATACGTAGGACTGACTATCCTGCTATGGTAACCATAAGTCACTGAAAGCCAAGCTCACTTCACTAGTGGGTACTTGACAGGCCCTTGACCGACAGTGGTTGTTGTGCCAAAGAAAAAAAAATTATCGTTGTTACGGCCATGTTACATCCCAATAAAGGCATCTTGCACTAATTCATTGGCCTTGAAATTTGATGTTGAATTTTGTTGCCATCTATTATCGTTGTTACGGTCATGTTTCATCCAAATGAAGTCATTTTGCACTATTTGAATGGCCTTGAAATTTGATGTTGAATTTTGTTGCCATCTATTATCGTTGTTACGGCCATGTTTTATCCAAATGAAGCCATTTTGCACTATTTCAATGGCCTTGAAATTTGATGTTGAGTTTTTTTGCCATCTATTATCGTTGTTACGGCCATGTTTCATCCAAATGAAGCCATCTTGCACTATTTGAATGGCCTTAAAATTTGATGTTGAGTTTTGTTGCCATCTATTATGGTTATTGTGGCCATGTTTCATCCAAATGAAGCCATCTTGCACTATTTGAATGGCCTTGAAATTTGATGTTGAGTTTTTTTGCCATCTATTATCGTTGTTACGGCCATGTTTCATCCAAATGAAGCCATATTGAATTATTTGCATGTACTTAAAATTTAATGTTGAGTTTTTTTGCCATCTATTATCGTTGTTACGGCCATGTTTCATCCAAATGAAGCCATCTTGCACTATTTGAATGGCCTTGAAATTTGATGTTGAGTTTTTTTGCCATCTATTATCGTTGTTACGGCCATGTTTCATCCAAATGAAGCCATATTGCACTATTTGAATGGCCTTGAAATTTGATGTTGAGTTTTTTTGCCATCTATTATCGTTGTTACGGCCATGTTTCATCCAAATGAAGCCATCTTGCACTATTTGAATGGCCTTGAAATTTGATGTTGAATTTTGTTGCCATCTATTATCGTTGTTACGGCCATGTTTCATCCAAATGAAGCCATCTTGCACTATTTGAATGGCCTTGAAATTTGATGTTGAGTTTTTTTGCCATCTATTATCGTTGTTACGGCCATGTTTCATCCAAATGAAGCCATATTGCACTATTTGAATGGCCTTGAAATTTGATTTTGAATTTTGTTGCCATCTATTATTGTTGTTACGGCCATGTTTCATCCAAATGAAGCCATATTGCACTATTTGAATGGCCTTGAAATTTGATTTTGAGTTTTTTTTGCCATCTATTATCGTTGTTACGGCCATGTTTCATCCAAATGAAGCCATATTGCACTATTTGAATGGCCTTGAAATTTGATGTTGAGTTTTTTTGCCATCTATTATCGTTGTTACGGCCATGTTTCATCCAAATGAAGCCATCTTGCACTATTTGAATGGCCTTGAAATTTGATTTTGAGTTTTTTTGCCATCTATTATCGTTGTTACGGCCATGTTTCATCCAAATGAAGCCATATTGCACTATTTGAATGGCCTTGAAATTTGATGTTGAGTTTTTTTGCCATCTATTATCGTTGTTACGGCCATGTTTCATCCAAATAAAGGCATCTTGCTCTAATTCAATGGCCTTGAAATTTGATGTTTAGTTTTTTGCCATCTATTATCGTTGTTACGGCCATGTTTCATCCAAATGAAGCCATATTGCACTATTTGAATGGCCTTGAAATTTGATGTTGAGTTTTTTTGCCATCTATTATCGTTGTTACGGCCATGTTTCATCCAAATGAAGCCATATTGCACTATTTGAATGGCCTTGAAATTTGATGTTGAATTTTGTTGCCATCTATTATCGTTGTTACGGCCATGTTTCATCCAAATGAAGCCATCTTGCACTATTTGAATGGTCTTGAAATTTGATGTTGAGTTTTGTTGCCATCTATTATCGTTGTTAACGTACTTAACAACATGCCCGTCATGGGTTCAAGCCCCAAATAGACCGTGCTCCCATACGTAGGACTGACTATCCTGCTATGGTAACCATAAGTCACTGAAAGCCAAGCTCACTTCACTAGTGGGTACTTGGCAGGCCCTTGACCGACAGTGGTTGTTGTGCCAAAGAAAAAAAAATTATCGTTGTTACGGCCATGTTACATCCAAATAAAGGCATCTTGCACTAATTCATTGGCCTTGAAATTTGATGTTGAATTTTGTTGCCATCTATTATCGTTGTTACGGCCATGTTTCATCCAAATGAAGCCATCTTGCACTATTTGAATGGTCTTGAAATTTGATGTTGAGTTTTGTTGCCATCTATTATCGTTGTTACGGCCGTGTTTCATCCAAATGAAGCCATCTTAAACTAATTCAATGGCCTTGAAATTTCATGTTGAGTTTTTTTTTGCCATCTATTATCGTTGTTACGGCCATGTTTCATCCAATTGAAGCCATCTTGCACTATTTGAATGGCCTTGAAATTTGATGTTGAATTTTTTTGCCATCTATTATCGTTGTTACGGCCATGTTTCATCCAAATGAAGCCATATTGAATTATTTGCATGTACTTAAAATTTGATGTTGAGTTTTGTTGCCATCTATTATCGTTGTTACGGCCGTGTTTCATCCAAATGAAGCCATCTTAAACTAATTCAATGGCCTTGAAATTTGATGTTGAATTTTGTTGCCATCTTTTATCGTTGTTACGGCCATGTTTTATCCAAATGAAGCCATCTTGCACTATTTGAATGGCCTTGAAATTTGATGTTGAATTTTGTTGCCATCTATTATCGTTGTTACGGCCATGTTTCATCCAAATGAAGCCATCTTGCACTATTTGAATGGTCTTGAAATTTGATGTTGAGTTTTGTTGCCATCTATTATCGTTGTTAACGTACTTAACAACATGCCCGTCATGGGTTCAAGCCCCAAATAGACCGTGCTCCCATACGTAGGACTGACTATCCTGCTATGGTAACCATAAGTCACTGAAAGCCAAGCTCACTTCACTAGTGGGTACTTGGCAGGCCCTTGACCGACAGTGGTTGTTGTGCCAAAGAAAAAAAAATTATCGTTGTTACGGCCATGTTACATCCAAATAAAGGCATCTTGCACTAATTCATTGGCCTTGAAATTTGATGTTGAATTTTGTTGCCATCTATTATCGTTGTTACGGCCATGTTTCATCCAAATGAAGCCATTTTGCACTATTTGAATGGCCTTGAAATTTGATGTTGAATTTTTTTGCCATCTATTATCGTTGTTACGGCCATGTTTCATCCAAATGAAGCCATATTGAATTATTTGCATGTACTTAAAATTTGATGTTGAGTTTTGTTGCCATCTATTATCGTTGTTACGGCCGTGTTTCATCCAAATGAAGCCATCTTAAACTAATTCAATGGCCTTGAAATTTGATGTTGAATTTTGTTGCCATCTTTTATCGTTGTTACGGCCATGTTTTATCCAAATGAAGCCATCTTGCACTATTTGAATGGCCTTGAAATTTGATGTTGAATTTTGTTGCCATCTATTATCGTTGTTACGGCCATGTTTCATCCAAATGAAGCCATCTTGCACTATTTGAATGGTCTTGAAATTTGATGTTGAGTTTTGTTGCCATCTATTATCGTTGTTACGGCCGTGTTTCATCCAAATGAAGCCATCTTAAACTAATTCAATGGCCTTGAAATTTCATGTTGAGTTTTTTTTTGCCATCTATTATCGTTGTTACGGCCATGTTTCATCCAATTGAAGCCATCTTGCACTATTTGAATGGCCTTGAAATTTGATGTTGAATTTTGTTGCCATCTATTATCGTTGTTACGGCCATGTTTCATCCAAATGAAGCCATTTTGCACTATTTGAATGGCCTTGAAATTTGATGTTGAATTTTGTTGCCATCTATTATCGTTGTTACGGCCATGTTTCATCCAAATGAAGCCATCTTGCACTATTTGCATGTACTTAAAATTTGATGTTGAATTTTGTTGCCATCTATTATCGTTGTTACGGCCATGTTTCATCCAAATGAAGCCATCTTGCACTATTTGAATGGCCTTGAAATTTGATGTTGAATTTTGTTGCCATCTATTATCGTTGTTACGGCCATGTTTTATCCAAATGAAGCCATCTTGCACTATTTGAATGGCCTTGAAATTTGATGTTGAATTTTGTTGCCATCTATTATCGTTGTTACGGCCATGTTTCATCCAAATGAAGCCATCTTGCACTAATTCAATGGCCTTGAAATTTGATGTTGAATTTTGTTGCCATCTATTATCGTTGTTACGGCCATGTTTCATCCAAATGAAGCCATATTGCACTATTTGAATGGCCTTGAAATTTGATGTTTAGTTTTTTTGCCATCTATTATCGTTGTTACGGCCATGTTTCATCCAAATGAAGCCATCTTGCACTATTTTAATGGCCTTGAAATTTGATGTTGAGTTTTGTTGCCATCTATTATCGTTGTTACGGCCGTGTTTCATCCAAATGAAGCCATCTTGCACTATTTGAATGGCCTTGAAATTTGATGTTGAATTTTGTTGCCATCTATTATCGTTGTTGGGGCCATGTTTCATCCAAATGAAGCCATCTTGCACTATTTGAATGGCCTTGAAATTTGATGTTGAGTTTTTTTGCCATCTATTATCGTTGTTACGGCCATGTTTTATCCAAATGAAGCCATATTGCACTATTTCAATGGCCTTGAAATTTGATGTTGAATTTTGTTGCCATCTATTATCGTTGTTAACGTACTTAATAACATGCCCGTCATGGGTTCAAGCCCTAAATAGACCGTGCTCCCATACGTAGGACTGACTATCCTGCTATGGTAACAATAAGTCACTGAAAGCCAAGCTCACTTCACTAGTGGGTACTTGGCAGGCCCTTGACCGACAGTGGTTGTTGTGCCAAAGAAAAAAGAAAAAATTATCGTTGTTACGGCCATGTTTCATCCAAATGAAGCCATCTTGCACTTATTCATTGGCCTTGAAATTTGATGTTGAATTTTGTTGCCATCTATTATCGTTGTTACGGCCATGTTTCATCCAAATGAAGCCATCTTGCACTATTTGAATGGTCTTGAAATTTGATGTTGAGTTTTGTTGCCATCTATTATTGTTGTTACGGCCGTGTTTCATCCAAATGAAGCCATCTTAAACTAATTCAATGGCCTTGAAATTTGATGTTGAATTTTGTTGCCATCTTTTATCGTTGTTACGGCCATGTTTCATCCAAATGAAGCCATCTTGCACTATTTGAATGGCCTTGAAATTTGATGTTGAGTTTTTTGCCATCTATTATCGTTGTTACGGCCATGTTATATCCAAATGAAGCCATATTGCACTATTTGAATGGCCTTGAAATTTGATGTTGAGTTTTTTTGCCATCTATTATCGTTGTTACGGCCATGTTTCATCCAAATGAAGCCATCTTGCACTATTTGCATGTACTTAAAATTTGATGTTGAGTTTTTTTGCCATCTATTATCGTTGTTACGGCCATGTTTCATCCAAATGAAGCCATCTTGCACTATTTGAATGGCCTTGAAATTTGATGTTGAGTTTTGTTGCCATCTATTATCGTTGTTACGGCCATGTTTCATCCAAATGAAGCCATCTTGCACTATTTGAATGGCCTTGAAATTTGATGTTGAGTTTTTTGCCATCTATTATCGTTGTTAACGTACTTAACAACATGCCCGTCATGGGTTCAAGCCCTAAATAGACCGTGCTCCCATACGTAGGACTGACTATCCTGCTATGGTAACAATAAGTCACTGAAAGCCAAGCTCACTTCACTAGTGGGTACTTGGCAGGCCCTTGACCGACAGTGGTTGTTGTGCCAAAGAAAAAAAAATTATCGTTGTTACGGCCATGTTTCATCCAAATAAAGACATCTTGCACTAATTCATTGGCCTTGAAATTTGATGTTGAATTTTGTTGCCATCTATTATCGTTGTTACGGCCATGTTTCATCCAAATGAAGCCATCTTGCACTATTTGAATGGTTTTGAAATTTGATGTTGAGTTTTTTTGCCATCTATTATCGTTGTTACGGCCGTGTTTCATCCAAATGAAGCCATCTTAAACTAATTCAATGGCCTTGAAATTTGATCTTGAAATTTGACGGCCATGTTTCATCCAAATAAAGACATCTTGCACTAATTCATTGGCCTTGAAATTTGATGTTGAATTTTGTTGCCATCTATTATCGTTGTTACGGCCATGTTTCATCCAAATGAAGCCATCTTGCACTATTTGAATGGTTTTGAAATTTGATGTTGAGTTTTGTTGCCATCTATTATCGTTGTTACGGCCGTGTTTCATCCAAATGAAGCCATCTTAAACTAATTCAATGGCCTTGAAATTTGATGTTGAATTTTGTTGCCATCTTTTATCGTTGTTACGGCCATGTTTCATCCAAATGAAGCCATCTTGCACTATTTGAATGGCCTTGAAATTTGATGTTGAGTTTTGTTGCCATCTATTATTGTTGTTACGGCCATGTTATATCCAAATGAAGCCATATTGCACTATTTGAATGGCCTTGAAATTTGATGTTGAGTTTTTTTGCCATCTATTATCGTTGTTACGGCCATGTTTCATCCAAATGAAGCACTCTTGCACTATTTGCATGTACTTAAAATTTGATGTTGAGTTTTTTTGCCATCTTTTATCGTTGTTACGGCCATGTTTCATCCAAATGAAGCCATCTTGCACTATTTGAATGGCCTTGAAATTTGATGTTGAGTTTTGTTGCCATCTATTATTTCATCCAAATGAAGCCATCTTGCACTATTTGAATGGCCTTGAAATTTGATGTTGAGTTTTGTTGCCATCTATTATCGTTGTTACGGCCATGTTTCATCCAAATGAAGCCATATTGCACTATTTGAATGGCCTTGAAATTTGATGTTGAGTTTTTTTGCCATCTATTATCGTTGTTACGGCCATGTTTCATCCAAATGAAGCACTCTTGCACTATTTGCATGTACTTAAAATTTGATGTTGAGTTTTTTTGCCATCTATTATCGTTGTTACGGCCATGTTTCATCCAAATGAAGCCATCTTGCACTATTTGAATGGCCTTGAAATTTGATGTTGAGTTTTGTTGCCATCTATTATCGTTGTTACGGCCATGTTTCATCCAAATGAAGCCATCTTGCACTATTTGAATGGCCTTGAAATTTGATGTTGAGTTTTTTGCCATCTATTTTCGTTGTTGGGGCCATGTTTCATCCAAATGAAGCCATCTTGCACTATTTGAATGGCCTTGAAATTTGATGTTGAGTTTTTTTGCCATCTATTATCGTTGTTACGGCCATGTTTCATCCAAATGAAGCCATCTTGCACTATTTGCATGTACTTAAAATTTGATGTTGAGTTTTTTTGCCATCTATTATCGTTGTTACGGCCATGTTTCATCCAAATGAAGCCATCTTGCACTATTTGAATGGCCTTGAAATTTGATGTTGAGTTTTGTTGCCATCTATTATCGTTGTTACGGCCATGTTTCATCCAAATGAAGCCATCTTGCACTATATGAATGGCCTTGAAATTTGATGTTGAGTTTTTTTGCCATCTATTATCGTTGTTACGGCCATGTTTTATCTAAATGAAGTCATATTGCACTATTTGAATGGCCTTGAAATTTGATGTTGAATTTTGTTGCCATCTATTATCGTTGTTACGGCCATGTTTCATCCAAATGAAGCCATATTGCACTATTTGAATGGCCTTGAAATTTGATGTTGAGTTTTTTTGCCATCTATTATCGTTGTTACGGCCATGTTTCATCCAAATGAAGCCATCTTGCACTATTTGCATGTACTTAAAATTTGATGTTGAGTTTTGTTGCCATCTATTATCGTTGTTACGGCCATGTTTCATCCAAATGAAGCCATCTTGCACTATTTGAATGGACTTGAAATTTGATGTTGAGTTTTTTTGCCATCTATTATCGTTGTTACGGCCATGTTTCATCCAAATGAATCCATATTGTACTATTTGAATGGCCTTGAAATTTGATGTTGAATTTTGTTGCCATCTTTTATCGTTGTTACGGCCATGCTTCATCCAAATGAAGCCATCTTAAACTAATTCAATGGCCTTGAAATTTGATGTTGAGTTTTTTTTTGCCATCTATTATCGTTGTTACGGCCATGTTTCATCCAAATGAAGCCATCTTGCACTATTTGAATGGCCTTGAAATTTGATGTTGAGTTTTGTTGCCATCTATTATCGTTGTTACGGCCATGTTTCATCCAAATGAAGCCATCTTGCACTATTTGAATGGCCTTCAAATTTGATGTTGAGTTTTTCTGCCATCTATTATTATCGTTGAATTTTGTTGCCATCTATTATCGTTGTTACGGCCATGTTTCATCCAAATGAAGCCATATTGCACTATTTGAATGGCCTTGAAATTTGATGTTGAGTTTTTTTGCCATCTATTATCGTTGTTACGGCCATGTTTTATCCAAATGAAGCCATCTTGCACTATTTGAATGGCCTTGAAATTTGATGTTGAGTTTTTTTGCCATCTATTATCGTTGTTACGGCCATGTTTCATCCAAATAAAGCCATCTTTTACTATTTGAATGGCCTTGAAATTTGATGTTGAATTTTGTTGTCATCTATTATCGTTGTTAACGTACTTAACAACATGCCCGTCATGGGTTCAAGCCCTAAATAGACCGTGCTCCCATACGTACAGTATCGGACAGAAAGATAGGGCATTGGTTTTTTAACGCACCATGCACCCGTTGGGTCAAGTTTATGTGTGGTTTGTATGTGTTTGTGTTTGTGTGTGTGTGTATGTGTGTGTGTGCATGTGTGTGTGTGTGTGTGTGTGTGTGTATGTATGTTTGAATGTGTATTGATGTGTGTGTTTGTTTCACAAGTAGGTCGTTTCGGATAGATTTGTCAGTAGTTTTTTTGTGTTTTGGGTTAGGTTTTTGTTGTAATTTGCAGGACCACCGCCCTCGCGAGCAGTGATCCCTATTCAAAAATGCAATAAGCTCAGTTTTTGATCTTATTGCCGTCGCCCACGATGACATTAATCATGCGTTGACGCATCGACATCACCAGATTCTGGATCGTTTCAGGTGGAATTTTGCTCCACACCTCTTGCATGTGATCGAAGAGATGATCCAGATCTTCCGGTATGTTTTTACCCAGCCTCTTCTTGAAAATTGCCCAGAGGTTCTCAATGGGATTGAGATCCGGGCTAAGGGCTGGCCACTTCATTGTTTTGACATTGTTGTCAGCAAGCCAAGATTGGACAGTCCCGGAAGTATGCTTAGAATCGTTGTCTTGCATAAACATCCAAGACCGAGGAAGGTTTTTCCTAGCGTGTGATAGCAAATGAGTATCAAGAATATCTCGATACCCAAACCGATTTAAATTACCGTGGATTCGAACCAACGGACCCATCCCATAGTAGGAGAAGCATCCCCACACCATGAGACTACCACCGCCATGCTTGAAAGTTTTGAAGCAGTACTTCGGATCAAGAGCACAATTAACAGGGCGCCGAACCAACCTACGTCCGTCCGACCCCTGTCGATTGAATTTTGACTCGTCTGACCACAAAACCCTGCGCCAATCCTCTTCATCGAAGAACATGTGCTCAATTGCAAATAACACCCGTGCGTTTTTATGCGCAGGTGTTAAATTGGGCACTTTGACTGGCACTCGCGCGAGTAGCCCGGCACTGACCAATCTTCGCTGAACTGTTCTCGGCGTCACCGCCAATTTCAGTCTGCCTCGGATCTCTGGTGCCGAGCTAAACGGATGTTTCTTCGATATGTTAACAATCTTACGGTCTTCCTCCGCCGTGGTCTTCCGAGGACGTCCGGGTGACTTGCGCGTTTCGGTTGTCCGAAGCGCGTTCGCCACAAAAGTGCGCGATCGTTCCATCACGAACTCGATCGTTCTGCGCTTAATGCCAGCAGCCGCCATTCGCTTAATGATATGGCGCTGATAATCGGTACAATGTTTACCTCGACCCATTGTAATAAAAATTGCTTGCTTAGACCGTCAAGAACACACTGGTTAAAAACTTGGACACGACTGATGCCGTGCACTGCCTGCGTTCTGCTTTTATACGCGATGAATCACATCGTTGTCGAGCAGCAAAAAAGCGTATGGATAAAAACAATCAATGAGTAAGCGAGTGAGCATGTATCCATTCAAAACCAGAACAGAATACTGCCGCGCTCATGAAACAAAACGCCCATTGAAAAGAACACCTGCGCGCTTGCTCAATGCACACACAAAGTTTCCCATGCGCACACAACGTTCAACGCAAAGATGCACGCATGCCTTTCAATGGCGTGCACTGGAGAAACACCTGTGAGGGAATGCCGAGTTCATTGCTATTGTGCGCGTTTTCATTTCGCACCGGTGTCGTATTCACATTCATGAAACAGCACACCTGCGTTCTCGTCCGGGGAACAAGCGCTGCTGTCGATGCAAACTTTAGCATTTATCCAAGTGTGAACGCACGCTGTTTCACATGATAACACACATAAACAGAATGCTTTCAATGCAATATGAAACCATGTCAAGCTACGTTTCTTCAGACAAAATCCCGCGCACTCGCACACACACACACAGACTCGCACACACACACACACACACACACACACACACACACACACACACACACACACACACACACACACACACACACACACACACACACACACACACACACACACACACACACAAACACAAGTAACGTGGCAAAACAAGTGTACGGTGCGTTGAAAAAACTAGGGTCCTATCATTCTGTCCGATACTGTAGGACTGACTATCCTGCTATGGTAACAATAAGTCACTGAAAGCCAAGCTCACTTCACTAGTGGGTACTTGGCAGGCCCTTGACCGACAGTGGTTGTTGTGCCAAAGAAAAAATAAATTATCGTTGTTACGGCCATGTTACATCCAAATAAAGGCATCTTGCACTAACTCATTGGCCTTGAAATTTGATGTTGAATTTTGTTGCCATCTATTATCGTTGTTACGGTCATGTTTCATCCAAATGAAGCCATCTTGCACTTTTTCAATGGCCTTGAAATTTTATGTTGAATTTTGTTGCCATCTATTATCGTTGTTACGGCCATGTTTTATCCAAATGAAGCCATTTTGCACTATTTGAATGGCTTTGAAATTTGATGTTGAGTTTTTTTGCCATCTATTATCGTTGTTACGGCCATGTTTCATCCAAATGAAGCCATCTTGCACTATTTGAATGGCCTTGAAATTTGATGTTGAGTTTTTTTGCCATCTATTATCGTTGTTACGGCCATGTTTCATCCAAATGAAGCCATCTTGCACTATTTGAATGGCCTTGAAATTTGATGTTGAATTTTGTTGCCATCTATTATCGTTGTTACGGCCATGTTTTATCCAAATGAAGCCATTTTGCACTATTTGAATGGCCTTGAAATTTGATGTTGAGTTTTTTTGCCATCTATTATCGTTGTTACGGCCATGTTTCATCCAAATGAAGCCATCTTGCACTATTTGAATGGCTTTGAAATTTGATGTTGAGTTTTTTTGCCATCTATTATCGTTGTTACGGCCATGTTTCATCCAAATGAAGCCATGTTGCACTAATTCAATGGCCTTGAAATTTGATGTTGAGTTTTTTTGCCATCTATTATCGTTGTTAACGTACTTAACAACATGCCCGTCATGGGTTCAAGCCCCAAATAGACCGTGCTCCCATACGTAGGACTGACTATCCTGCTATGGTAACAATAAGTCACTGAAAGCCAAGCTCACTTCACTAGTGGGTACTTGGCAGGCCCTTGACCGACAGTGGTTGTTGTGCCAAAGAAAAAAAAATTATCGTTGTTACGGCCATGTTTCATCCAAATAAAGACATCTTGCACTAATTCATTGGCCTTGAAATTTGATGTTGAATTTTGTTGCCATCTATTATCGTTGTTACGGCCATGTTTCATCCAAATGAAGCCATCTTGCACTATTTGAATGGTTTTGAAATTTGATGTTGAGTTTTGTTGCCATCTATTATCGTTGTTACGGCCGTGTTTCATCCAAATGAAGCCATCTTAAACTAATTCAATGGCCTTGAAATTTGATCTTGAAATTTGACGGCCATGTTTCATCCAAATAAAGACATCTTGCACTAATTCATTGGCCTTGAAATTTGATGTTGAATTTTGTTGCCATCTATTATCGTTGTTACGGCCATGTTTCATCCAAATGAAGCCATCTTGCACTATTTGAATGGTTTTGAAATTTGATGTTGAGTTTTGTTGCCATCTATTATCGTTGTTACGGCCGTGTTTCATCCAAATGAAGCCATCTTAAACTAATTCAATGGCCTTGAAATTTGATGTTGAATTTTGTTGCCATCTTTTATCGTTGTTACGGCCATGTTTCATCCAAATGAAGCCATCTTGCACTATTTGAATGGCCTTGAAATTTGATGTTGAGTTTTGTTGCCATCTATTATTGTTGTTACGGCCATGTTATATCCAAATGAAGCCATATTGCACTATTTGAATGGCCTTGAAATTTGATGTTGAGTTTTTTTGCCATCTATTATCGTTGTTACGGCCATGT
The DNA here is from genome assembly GCF_943734735.2 of Anopheles gambiae. Taxonomy (NCBI): domain Eukaryota; kingdom Metazoa; phylum Arthropoda; class Insecta; order Diptera; family Culicidae; genus Anopheles; species Anopheles gambiae. The sequence goes on from NW_026902714.1 coordinate 97,945, forward strand.
TTCATCCAAATGAAGCACTCTTGCACTATTTGCATGTACTTAAAATTTGATGTTGAGTTTTTTTGCCATCTATTATCGTTGTTACGGCCATGTTTCATCCAAATGAAGCCATCTTGCACTATTTGAATGGCCTTGAAATTTGATGTTGAGTTTTGTTGCCATCTATTATTTCATCCAAATGAAGCCATCTTGCACTATTTGAATGGCCTTGAAATTTGATGTTGAGTTTTGTTGCCATCTATTATCGTTGTTACGGCCATGTTATATCCAAATGAAGCCATATTGCACTATTTGAATGGCCTTGAAATTTGATGTTGAGTTTTTTTGCCATCTATTATCGTTGTTACGGCCATGTTTCATCCAAATGAAGCCATCTTGCACTATTTGAATGGCCTTGAAATTTGATGTTGAGTTTTGTTGCCATCTATTATCGTTGTTACGGCCATGTTTCATCCAAATGAAGCCATCTTGCACTATTTGAATGGCCTTGAAATTTGATGTTGAGTTTTTTGCCATCTATTTTCGTTGTTGGGGCCATGTTTCATCCAAATGAAGCCATCTTGCACTATTTGAATGGCCTTGAAATTTGATGTTGAGTTTTTTTGCCATCTATTATCGTTGTTACGGCCATGTTTCATCCAAATGAAGCCATCTTGCACTATTTGCATGTACTTAAAATTTGATGTTGAGTTTTTTTGCCATCTATTATCGTTGTTACGGCCATGTTTCATCCAAATGAAGCCATCTTGCACTATTTGAATGGCCTTGAAATTTGATGTTGAGTTTTGTTGCCATCTATTATCGTTGTTACGGCCATGTTTCATCCAAATGAAGCCATCTTGCACTATATGAATGGCCTTGAAATTTGATGTTGAGTTTTTTTGCCATCTATTATCGTTGTTACGGCCATGTTTTATCTAAATGAAGTCATATTGCACTATTTGAATGGCCTTGAAATTTGATGTTGAATTTTGTTGCCATCTATTATCGTTGTTACGGCCATGTTTCATCCAAATGAAGCCATATTGCACTATTTGAATGGCCTTGAAATTTGATGTTGAGTTTTTTTGCCATCTATTATCGTTGTTACGGCCATGTTTCATCCAAATGAAGCCATCTTGCACTATTTGCATGTACTTAAAATTTGATGTTGAGTTTTTTTGCCATCTATTATCGTTGTTACGGCCATGTTTCATCCAAATGAAGCCATCTTGCACTATTTGAATGGACTTGAAATTTGATGTTGAGTTTTTTTGCCATCTATTATCGTTGTTACGGCCATGTTTCATCCAAATGAATCCATATTGTACTATTTGAATGGCCTTGAAATTTGATGTTGAATTTTGTTGCCATCTTTTATCGTTGTTACGGCCATGCTTCATCCAAATGAAGCCATCTTAAACTAATTCAATGGCCTTGAAATTTGATGTTGAGTTTTTTTTTGCCATCTATTATCGTTGTTACGGCCATGTTTCATCCAAATGAAGCCATCTTGCACTATTTGAATGGCCTTGAAATTTGATGTTGAGTTTTGTTGCCATCTATTATCGTTGTTACGGCCATGTTTCATCCAAATGAAGCCATCTTGCACTATTTGAATGGCCTTCAAATTTGATGTTGAGTTTTTCTGCCATCTATTATTATCGTTGAATTTTGTTGCCATCTATTATCGTTGTTACGGCCATGTTTCATCCAAATGAAGCCATATTGCACTATTTGAATGGCCTTGAAATTTGATGTTGAGTTTTTTTGCCATCTATTATCGTTGTTACGGCCATGTTTTATCCAAATGAAGCCATCTTGCACTATTTGAATGGCCTTGAAATTTGATGTTGAGTTTTTTTGCCATCTATTATCGTTGTTACGGCCATGTTTCATCCAAATGAAGCCATCTTGCACTATTTGAATGGCTTTGAAATTTGATGTTGAGTTTTTTTGCCATCTATTATCGTTGTTACGGCCATGTTTCATCCAAATGAAGCCATGTTGCACTAATTCAATGGCCTTGAAATTTGATGTTGAGTTTTTTTGCCATCTATTATCGTTGTTAACGTACTTAACAACATGCCCGTCATGGGTTCAAGCCCCAAATAGACCGTGCTCCCATACGTAGGACTGACTATCCTGCTATGGTAACCATAAGTCACTGAAAGCCAAGCTCACTTCACTAGTGGGTACTTGGCAGGCCCTTGACCGACAGTGGTTGTTGTGCCAAAGAAAAAAAAATTATCGTTGTTACGGCCATGTTACATCCAAATAAAGGCATCTTGCACTAATTCATTGGCCTTGAAATTTGATGTTGAATTTTGTTGCCATCTATTATCGTTGTTACGGCCATGTTTCATCCAAATGAAGCCATCTTGCACTATTTGAATGGTCTTGAAATTTGATGTTGAGTTTTGTTGCCATCTATTATCGTTGTTACGGCCGTGTTTCATCCAAATGAAGCCATCTTAAACTAATTCAATGGCCTTGAAATTTCATGTTGAGTTTTTTTTTTGCCATCTATTATCGTTGTTACGGCCATGTTTCATCCAATTGAAGCCATCTTGCACTATTTGAATGGCCTTGAAATTTGATGTTGAATTTTGTTGCCATCTATTATCGTTGTTACGGCCATGTTTCATCCAAATGAAGCCATTTTGCACTATTTGAATGGCCTTGAAATTTGATGTTGAATTTTGTTGCCATCTATTATCGTTGTTACGGCCATGTTTCATCCAAATGAAGCCATCTTGCACTATTTGCATGTACTTAAAATTTGATGTTGAGTTTTGTTGCCATCTATTATCGTTGTTACGGCCGTGTTTCATCCAAATGAAGCCATCTTAAACTAATTCAATGGCCTTGAAATTTGATGTTGAATTTTGTTGCCATCTTTTATCGTTGTTACGGCCATGTTTCATCCAAATGAAGCCATCTTGCACTATTTGAATGGCCTTGAAATTTGATGGTGAATTTTGTTGCCATCTATTATCGTTGTTAACGTACTTAACAACATGCCCGTCATGGGTTCAAGCCCCAAATAGACCGTGCTCCCATACGTAGGACTGACTATCCTGCTATGGTAACCATAAGTCACTGAAAGCCAAGCTCACTTCACTAGTGGGTACTTGGCAGGCCCTTGACCGACAGTGGTTGTTGTGCCAAAGAAAAAAAAATTATCGTTGTTACGGCCATGTTACATCCAAATAAAGGCATCTTGTACTAATTCATTGGCCTTGAAATTTGATGTTGAATTTTGTTGCCATCTATTATCGTTGTTACGGCCATGTTTCATCCAAATGAAGCCATCTTGCACTATTTGAATGGTCTTGAAATTTGATGTTGAGTTTTGTTGCCATCTATTATCGTTGTTACGGCCGTGTTTCATCCAAATGAAGCCATCTTAAACTAATTCAATGGCCTTGAAATTTCATGTTGAGTTTTTTTTTGCCATCTATTATCGTTGTTACGGCCATGTTTCATCCAATTGAAGCCATCTTGCACTATTTGAATGGCCTTGAAATTTGATGTTGAATTTTGTTGCCATCTATTATCGTTGTTACGGCCATGTTTCATCCAAATGAAGCCATTTTGCACTATTTGAATGGCCTTGAAATTTGATGTTGAATTTTGTTGCCATCTATTATCGTTGTTACGGCCATGTTTCATCCAAATGAAGCCATCTTGCACTATTTGCATGTACTTAAAATTTGATGTTGAATTTTGTTGCCATCTATTATCGTTGTTACGGCCATGTTTCATCCAAATGAAGCCATCTTGCACTATTTGAATGGCCTTGAAATTTGATGTTGAATTTTGTTGCCATCTATTATCGTTGTTACGGCCATGTTTTATCCAAATGAAGCCATCTTGCACTATTTGAATGGCCTTGAAATTTGATGTTGAATTTTGTTGCCATCTATTATCGTTGTTACGGCCATGTTTCATCCAAATGAAGCCATCTTGCACTAATTCAATGGCCTTGAAATTTGATGTTGAATTTTGTTGCCATCTATTATCGTTGTTACGGCCATGTTTCATCCAAATGAAGCCATATTGCACTATTTGAATGGCCTTGAAATTTGATGTTTAGTTTTTTTGCCATCTATTATCGTTGTTACGGCCATGTTTCATCCAAATGAAGCCATCTTGCACTATTTGAATGGCCTTGAAATTTGATGTTGAGTTTTGTTGCCATCTATTATCGTTGTTACGGCCGTGTTTCATCCAAATGAAGCCATCTTGCACTATTTGAATGGCCTTGAAATTTGATGTTGAATTTTGTTGCCATCTATTATCGTTGTTGGGGCCATGTTTCATCCAAATGAAGCCATCTTGCACTATTTGAATGGCCTTGAAATTTGATGTTGAGTTTTTTTGCCATCTATTATCGTTGTTACGGCCATGTTTCATCCAAATGAAGCCATATTGCACTATTTCAATGGCCTTGAAATTTGATGTTGAATTTTGTTGCCATCTATTATCGTTGTTAACGTACTTAACAACATGCCCGTCATGGGTTCAAGCCCTAAATAGACCGTGCTCCCATACGTAGGACTGACTATCCTGCTATGGTAACAATAAGTCACTGAAAGCCAAGCTCACTTCACTAGTGGGTACTTGGCAGGCCCTTGACCGACAGTGGTTGTTGTGCCAAAGAAAAAAGAAAAAATTATCGTTGTTACGGCCATGTTTCATCCAAATGAAGCCATCTTGCACTTATTCATTGGCCTTGAAATTTGATGTTGAATTTTGTTGCCATCTATTATCGTTGTTACGGCCATGTTTCATCCAAATGAAGCCATCTTGCACTATTTGAATGGTCTTGAAATTTGATGTTGAGTTTTGTTGCCATCTATTATTGTTGTTACGGCCGTGTTTCATCCAAATGAAGCCATCTTAAACTAATTCAATGGCCTTGAAATTTGATGTTGAATTTTGTTGCCATCTTTTATCGTTGTTACGGCCATGTTTCATCCAAATGAAGCCATCTTGCACTATTTGAATGGCCTTGAAATTTGATGTTGAATTTTGTTGCCATCTATTATCGTTGTTACGGCCATGTTTCATCCAAATGAAGCCATCTTGCACTATTTGAATGGCCTTGAAATTTGAAGTTGAGTTTTTTGCCATCTATTATCGTTGTTACGGCCATGTTATATCCAAATGAAGCCATATTGCACTATTTGAATGGCCTTGAAATTTGATGTTGAGTTTTTTTGCCATCTATTATCGTTGTTACGGCCATGTTTCATCCAAATGAAGCCATCTTGCACTATTTGAATGGCCTTGAAATTTGATGTTGAGTTTTGTTGCCATCTATTATCGTTGTTACGGCCATGTTTCATCCAAATGAAGCCATCTTGCACTATTTGAATGGCCTTGAAATTTGATGTTGAGTTTTTTGCCATCTATTATCGTTGTTAACGTACTTAACAACATGCCCGTCATGGGTTCAAGCCCTAAATAGACCGTGCTCCCATACGTAGGACTGACTATCCTGCTATGGTAACAATAAGTCACTGAAAGCCAAGCTCACTTCACTAGTGGGTACTTGGCAGGCCCTTGACCGACAGTGGTTGTTGTGCCAAAGAAAAAAAAATTATCGTTGTTACGGCCATGTTTCATCCAAATAAAGACATCTTGCACTAATTCATTGGCCTTGAAATTTGATGTTGAATTTTGTTGCCATCTATTATCGTTGTTACGGCCATGTTTCATCCAAATGAAGCCATCTTGCACTATTTGAATGGTTTTGAAATTTGATGTTGAGTTTTGTTGCCATCTATTATCGTTGTTACGGCCGTGTTTCATCCAAATGAAGCCATCTTAAACTAATTCAATGGCCTTGAAATTTGATCTTGAAATTTGACGGCCATGTTTCATCCAAATAAAGACATCTTGCACTAATTCATTGGCCTTGAAATTTGATGTTGAATTTTGTTGCCATCTATTATCGTTGTTACGGCCATGTTTCATCCAAATGAAGCCATCTTGCACTATTTGAATGGTTTTGAAATTTGATGTTGAGTTTTGTTGCCATCTATTATCGTTGTTACGGCCGTGTTTCATCCAAATGAAGCCATCTTAAACTAATTCAATGGCCTTGAAATTTGATGTTGAATTTTGTTGCCATCTTTTATCGTTGTTACGGCCATGTTTCATCCAAATGAAGCCATCTTGCACTATTTGAATGGCCTTGAAATTTGATGTTGAGTTTTGTTGCCATCTATTATCGTTGTTACGGCCATGTTATATCCAAATGAAGCCATATTGCACTATTTGAATGGCCTTGAAATTTGATGTTGAGTTTTTTTGCCATCTATTATCGTTGTTACGGCCATGTTTCATCCAAATGAAGCACTCTTGCACTATTTGCATGTACTTAAAATTTGATGTTGAGTTTTTTTGCCATCTATTATCGTTGTTACGGCCATGTTTCATCCAAATGAAGCCATCTTGCACTATTTGAATGGCCTTGAAATTTGATGTTGAGTTTTGTTGCCATCTATTATTTCATCCAAATGAAGCCATCTTGCACTATTTGAATGGCCTTGAAATTTGATGTTGAGTTTTGTTGCCATCTATTATCGTTGTTACGGCCATGTTATATCCAAATGAAGCCATATTGCACTATTTGAATGGCCTTGAAATTTGATGTTGAGTTTTTTTGCCATCTATTATCGTTGTTACGGCCATGTTTCATCCAAATGAAGCACTCTTGCACTATTTGCATGTACTTAAAATTTGATGTTGAGTTTTTTTGCCATCTATTATCGTTGTTACGGCCATGTTTCATCCAAATGAAGCCATCTTGCACTATTTGAATGGCCTTGAAATTTGATGTTGAGTTTTGTTGCCATCTATTATCGTTGTTACGGCCATGTTTCATCCAAATGAAGCCATCTTGCACTATTTGAATGGCCTTGAAATTTGATGTTGAGTTTTTTGCCATCTATTTTCGTTGTTGGGGCCATGTTTCATCCAAATGAAGCCATCTTGCACTATTTGAATGGCCTTGAAATTTGATGTTGAGTTTTTTTGCCATCTATTATCGTTGTTACGGCCATGTTTCATCCAAATGAAGCCATCTTGCACTATTTGCATGTACTTAAAATTTGATGTTGAGTTTTTTTGCCATCTATTATCGTTGTTACGGCCATGTTTCATCCAAATGAAGCCATCTTGCACTATTTGAATGGCCTTGAAATTTGATGTTGAGTTTTGTTGCCATCTATTATCGTTGTTACGGCCATGTTTCATCCAAATGAAGCCATCTTGCACTATATGAATGGCCTTGAAATTTGATGTTGAGTTTTTTTGCCATCTATTATCGTTGTTACGGCCATGTTTTATCTAAATGAAGTCATATTGCACTATTTGAATGGCCTTGAAATTTGATGTTGAATTTTGTTGCCATCTATTATCGTTGTTACGGCCATGTTTCATCCAAATGAAGCCATATTGCACTATTTGAATGGCCTTGAAATTTGATGTTGAGTTTTTTTGCCATCTATTATCGTTGTTACGGCCATGTTTCATCCAAATGAAGCCATCTTGCACTATTTGCATGTACTTAAAATTTGATGTTGAGTTTTTTTGCCATCTATTATCGTTGTTACGGCCATGTTTCATCCAAATGAAGCCATCTTGCACTATTTGAATGGCCTTCAAATTTGATGTTGAGTTTTGTTGCCATCTATTATCGTTGTTACGGCCATGTTTCATCCAAATGAAGCCATCTTGCACTATTTGAATGGCCTTCAAATTTGATGTTGAGTTTTTCTGCCATCTATTATTATCGTTGAATTTTGTTGCCATCTATTATCGTTGTTACGGCCATGTTTCATCCAAATGAAGCCATATTGCACTATTTGAATGGCCTTGAAATTTGATGTTGAGTTTTTTTGCCATCTATTATCGTTGTTACGGCCATGTTTTATCCAAATGAAGCCATCTTGCACTATTTGAATGGCCTTGAAATTTGATGTTGAGTTTTTTTGCCATCTATTATCGTTGTTACGGCCATGTTTCATCCAAATAAAGCCATCTTTTACTATTTGAATGGCCTTGAAATTTGATGTTGAATTTTGTTGTCATCTATTATCGTTGTTAACGTACTTAACAACATGCCCGTCATGGGTTCAAGCCCTAAATAGACCGTGCTCCCATACGTACAGTATCGGACAGAAAGATAGGGCATTGGTTTTTTAACGCACCATGCACCCGTTGGGTCAAGTTTATGTGTGGTTTGTATGTGTTTGTGTTTGTGTGTGTGTGTATGTGTGTGTGTGCATGTGTGTGTGTGTGTGTGTGTATGTATGTTTGAATGTGTATTGATGTGTGTGTTTGTTTCACAAGTAGGTCGTTTCGGATAGATTTGTCAGTAGTTTTTTTGTGTTTTGGGTTAGGTTTTTGTTGTAATTTGCAGGACCACCGCCCTCGCGAGCAGTGATCCCTATTCAAAAATGCAATAAGCTCAGTTTTTGATCTTATTGCCGTCGCCCACGATGACATTAATCATGCGTTGACGCATCGACATCACCAGATTCTGGATCGTTTCAGGTGGAATTTTGCTCCACACCTCTTGCATGTGATCGAAGAGATGATCCAGATCTTCCGGTATGTTTTTACCCAGCCTCTTCTTGAAAATTGCCCAGAGGTTCTCAATGGGATTGAGATCCGGGCTAAGGGCTGGCCACTTCATTGTTTTGACATTGTTGTCAGCAAGCCAAGATTGGACAGTCCCGGAAGTATGCTTAGAATCGTTGTCTTGCATAAACATCCAAGACCGAGGAAGGTTTTTCCTAGCGTGTGATAGCAAATGAGTATCAAGAATATCTCGATACCCAAACCGATTTAAATTACCGTGGATTCGAACCAACGGACCCATCCCATAGTAGGAGAAGCATCCTCACACCATGAGACTACCACCGCCATGCTTGAAAGTTTTGAAGCAGTACTTCGGATCAAGAGCACAATTAACAGGGCGCCGAACCAACCTACGTCCGTCCGACCCCTGTCGATTGAATTTTGACTCGTCTGACCACAAAACCCTGCGCCAATCCTCTTCATCGAAGAACATGTGCTCAATTGCAAATAACACCCGTGCGTTTTTATGCGCAGGTGTTAAATTGGGCACTTTGACTGGCACTCGCGCGAGTAGCCCGGCACTGACCAATCTTCGCTGAACTGTTCTCGGCGTCACCGCCAATTTCAGTCTGCCTCGGATCTCTGGTGCCGAGCTAAACGGATGTTTCTTCGATATGTTAACAATCTTACGGTCTTCCTCCGCCGTAGTCTTCCGAGGACGTCCGGGTGACTTGCGCGTTTCGGTTGTCCGAAGCGCGTTCGCCACAAAAGTGCGCGATCGTTCCATCACGAACTCGATCGTTCTGCGCTTAATGCCAGCAGCCGCCATTCGCTTAATGATATGGCGCTGATAATCGGTACAATGTTTACCTCGACCCATTGTAATAAAAATTGCTTGCTTAGACCGTCAAGAACACACTGGTTAAAAACTTGGACACGACTGATGCCGTGCACTGCCTGCGTTCTGCTTTTATACGCGATGAATCACATCGTTGTCGAGCAGCAAAAAAGCGTATGGATAAAAACAATCAATGAGTAAGCGAGTGAGCATGTATCCATTCAAAACCAGAACAGAATACTGCCGCGCTCATGAAACAAAACGCCCATTGAAAAGAACACCTGCGCGCTTGCTCAATGCACACACAAAGTTTCCCATGCGCACACAACGTTCAACGCAAAGATGCACGCATGCCTTTCAATGGCGTGCACTGGAGAAACACCTGTGAGGGAATGCCGAGTTCATTGCTATTGTGCGCGTTTTCATTTCGCACCGGTGTCGTATTCACATTCATGAAACAGCACACCTGCGTTCTCGTCCGGGGAACAAGCGCTGCTGTCGATGCAAACTTTAGCATTTATCCAAGTGTGAACGCACGCTGTTTCACATGATAACACACATAAACAGAATGCTTTCAATGCAATATGAAACCATGTCAAGCTACGTTTCTTCAGACAAAATCCCGCGCACTCGCACACACACACACAGACTCGCACACACACACACACACACACACACACACACACACACACACACACACACACACACACAAACACAAGTAACGTGGCAAAACAAGTGTACGGTGCGTTGAAAAAACTAGGGTCCTATCATTCTGTCCGATACTGTAGGACTGACTATCCTGCTATGGTAACAATAAGTCACTGAAAGCCAAGCTCACTTCACTAGTGGGTACTTGGCAGGCCCTTGACCGACAGTGGTTGTTGTGCCAAAGAAAAAATAAATTATCGTTGTTACGGCCATGTTACATCCAAATAAAGGCATCTTGCACTAACTCATTGGCCTTGAAATTTGATGTTGAATTTTGTTGCCATCTATTATCGTTGTTACGGTCATGTTTCATCCAAATGAAGCCATCTTGCACTTTTTCAATGGCCTTGAAATTTTATGTTGAATTTTGTTGCCATCTATTATCGTTGTTACGGCCATGTTTTATCCAAATGAAGCCATTTTGCACTATTTGAATGGCTTTGAAATTTGATGTTGAGTTTTTTTGCCATCTATTATCGTTGTTACGGCCATGTTTCATCCAAATGAAGCCATCTTGCACTATTTGAATGGCCTTGAAATTTGATGTTGAGTTTTTTTGCCATCTATTATCGTTGTTACGGCCATGTTTCATCCAAATGAAGCCATCTTGCACTATTTGAATGGCCTTGAAATTTGATGTTGAATTTTGTTGCCATCTATTATCGTTGTTACGGCCATGTTTTATCCAAATGAAGCCATTTTGCACTATTTGAATGGCCTTGAAATTTGATGTTGAGTTTTTTTGCCATCTATTATCGTTGTTACGGCCATGTTTCATCCAAATGAAGCCATCTTGCACTATTTGAATGGCTTTGAAATTTGATGTTGAGTTTTTTTGCCATCTATTATCGTTGTTACGGCCATGTTTCATCCAAATGAAGCCATGTTGCACTAATTCAATGGCCTTGAAATTTGATGTTGAGTTTTTTTGCCATCTATTATCGTTGTTAACGTACTTAACAACATGCCCGTCATGGGTTCAAGCCCTAAATAGACCGTGCTCCCACACGTAGGACTGACTATCCTGCTATGGTAAAAATAAGTCACTGAAAGCCAATCTCACTTCACTAGTGGGTACTTGGCAGGCCCTTGACCGACAATGGTTGTTGTGCCAAAGAAAAAAAAATTATCGTTGTTACGGCCATGTTACATCCAAATAAAGGCATCTTGCACTAATTCATTGGCCTTGAAAATTGATGTTGAATTTTGTTGCCATCTATTATCGTTGTTACGGCCATGTTTCATCCAAATAAAAGCATCTTGCCAAAATTCAATGGCCTTGAAATTTGATGTTGAATTTTGTTGCCATCTATTATCGTTGTTACGGCCATGTTTTATCCAAATGAAGCCATCTTGCACTATTTGAATGGCCTTGAAATTTGATGTTGAGTTTTGTTGCCATCTATTATCGTTGTTACGGCCATGTTTCATCCAAATGAAGCCATCTTGCACTAGTTGAATGGCTTTGAAATTTGATGTTGAGTTTTGTTGCCATCTATTATCGTTGTTAACGTACTTAACAACATGCCCGTCATGGGTTCAAGCCCCAAATAGACCGTGCTTCGATACGTAGGACTGACTTTCCTGCTATGGTAACAATAAGTCACTGAAAGCCAAGCTCACTTCACTAGTGGGTACTTGGCAGGCCCTTGACCAACAGTGGTTGTTGTGCCAAAGAAAAAAGAAAAAAATATCGTTGTTACGGCCATGTTACATCCAAATAAAGGCATCTTGCACTAATTCATTGGCCTTGAAATTTGATGTTGAGTTTTGTTGCCATCTATTATCGTTGTTACAACCATGTTTTATCCAAATGAAGCCATCTTGCACTATTTGAATGGCCTTGAAATTTGATGTTGAGTTTTGTTGCCATCTGTTATCGTTGTTACGGTCATGTTTCATCCAAATGAAGCCATATTGTACTATTTGAATGGCCTTGAAATTTGATGTTGAATTTTGTTGCCATCTATTATCGTTGTTACGGCCATGTTTTATCCAAATGAAGCCATCTTGCACTATTTGAATGGCCTTGAAATTTGATGTTGAATTTTGTTGCCATCTATTATCGTTGTTACGGCCATGTTTTATCCAAATGAAGCCATTTTGCACTATTTCAATGGCCTTGAAATTTGATGTTGAGTTTTGTTGCCATCTATTATCGTTGTTACGGCCATGTTTCATCCAAATGAAGCCATCTTGCTCTAGTTGAATGGCCTTGAAATTTGATGTTGAATTTTGTTGCCATCTATTATCGTTGTTAACGTACTTAACAACATGCCCGTCATGGGTTCAAGCCCCAAATAGACCGTGCTCCCATACGTAGGACTGACTATCCTGCTATGGTAACAATAAGTCACTGAAAGCCAAGCTCACTTCACTAGTGGGTACTTGGCAGGCCCTTGACCGACAGTGGTTGTTGTGCCAAAGAAAAAAAAAATTATCGTTGTTACGGCCATGTTACATCCAAATAAAGGCATCTTGCACTAATTCATTGGCCTTGAAATTTGATGTTGAATTTTGTTGCCATCTATTATCGTTGTTACGACCATGTTTCATCCAAATGAAGCCATCTTGCACTATTTGAATGGCCTTGAAATTTGATGTTGAGTTTTGTTGCCATCTATTATCGTTGTTACGGCCGTGTTTCATTCAAATGAAGCCATCTTAAACTAATTCAATGGCCTTGAAATTTCATGTTGAGTTTTTTTTTGCCATCTATTATCGTTGTTACGGCCATGTTTCATCCAAATGAAGCCATCTTGCACTATTTGAATGGCCTTGAAATTTGATGTTGAATTTTGTTGCCATCTATTATCGTTGTTACGGCCATGTTTCATCCAAATGAAGCCATCTTGCACTATTTAAATGGCCTTGAAATTTGATGTTGAGTTTTGTTGCCATCTATTATCGTTGTTACGGCCATGTTTTATCCAAATGAAGTCATATTGCACTATTTGAATGGCCTTGAAATTTGATGTTGAATTTTGTTGCCATCTATTATCGTTGTTACGGCCATGTTTCATCCAAATAAAGGCATCTTGCACTAATTCATTGGCCTTGAAATTTGATGTTGAATTTTGTTGCCATCTATTATCGTTGTTACGGCCATGTTTCATCCAAATGAAGCCATCTTGCACTATTTGCATGTACTTAAAATTTGATGTTGGGTTTTTTTGCCATCTATTATCGTTGTTACGGCCATGTTTCATCCAAATGAAGCCATCTTGCACTATTTGAATGGCCTTGAAATTTGATGTTGAGTTTTGTTGCCATCTATTATCGTTGTTACGGCCATGTTTCATCCAAATGAAGCCATCTTGCACTATTTGAATGGCCTTGAAATTTGATGTTGAGTTTTTTTGCCATCTATTTATCGTTGTTACGGCCATGTTACATCCAAATGAAGTCATATTGCACTATTTGAATGGCCTTGAAATTTGATGTTGAATTTTGTTGCCATCTATTATCGTTGTTACGGCCATGTTTCATCCAAATGAAGCCATATTGCACTATTTGAATGGCCTTGAAATTTGATGTTGAGTTTTGTTGCCATCTATTATCGTTGTTACGGCCATGTTTCATCCAAATGAAGCCATCTTGCACTATTTGCATGTACTTAAAATTTGATGTTGAGTTTTTTTGCCATCTATTATCGTTGTTACGGCCATGTTTCATCCAAATGAAGCCATCTTGCACTATTTGAATGGCCTTGAAATTTGATGTTGAATTTTGTTGCCATCTATTATCGTTGTTACGGCCATGTTTCATCCAAATGAAGCCATATTGCACTATTTGAATGGACTTGAAATTTGATGTTGAGTTTTTTTGCCATCTATTATCGTTGTTACGGCCATGTTACATCCAAATAAAGGCATCTTGCACTAATTCATTGGCCTTGAAATTTGATGTTGAATTTTGTTGCCATCTATTATCGTTGTTACGGTCATGTTTCATCCAAATGAAGCCATCTTGCACTATTTGAATGGCCTTGAAATTTGATGTTGAATTTTGTTGCCATCTATTATCGTTGTTACGGCCATGTTTTATCCAAATGAAGCCATTTTGCACTATTTGAATGGCCTTGAAATTTGATGTTGAGTTTTTTTGCCATCTATTATCGTTGTTACGGCCATGTTTCATCCAAATGAAGCCATCTTGCACTATTTGAATGGCCTTGAAATTTGATGTTGAGTTTTTTTTGCCATCTATTATCGTTGTTACGGCCATGTTTCATCCAAATGAAGCTATCTTGCACTATTTGAATGGCCTTGAAATTTGATGTTGAGTTTTTTTGCCATCTATTATCGTTGTTAACGTACTTAACAACATGCCCGTCATGGGTTCAAGCCCTAAATAGACCGTGCTCCCACACGTAGGACTGACTATCCTGCTATGGTAAAAATAAGTCACTGAAAGCCAAGCTCACTTCACTAGTGGGTACTTGGCAGGCCCTTGATCGACAATGGTTGTTGTGCCAAAGAAAAATAAAATTATCGTTGTTACGGCCATGTTACATCCAAATAAAGGCATCTTGCACTAATTCATTGGCCTTGAAATTTGATGTTGAATTTTGTTGCCATCTATTATCGTTGTTACGGCCATGTTTCATCCAAATAAAAGCATCTTGCTAAAATTCAATGGCCTTGAAATTTGATGTTGAATTTTGTTGCCATCTATTATTGTTGTTACGGCCATGTTTTATCCAAATGAAGCCATCTTGCACTATTTGAATGGCCTTGAAATTTGATGTTGAATTTTGTTGCCATCTATTGTCGTTGTTACGGCCATGTTTCATCCAAATGTAGCCATCTTGCACTAGTTGAATGGCTTTGAAATTTGATGTTGAATTTTGTTGCCATCTATTATCGTTGTTACGGCCATGTTTCATCCAAATGAAGCCATATTGTACTATTTGAATGGCCTTGAAATTTGATGTTGAGTTTTTTTGCCATCTATTATCGCTGTTACAACCATGTTTTATCCAAATGAAGCCATCTTGACTATTTGAATGGCCTTGAAATTTGATGTTGAGTTTTGTTGCCATCTATTATCGTTGTTACGGCCATGTTTCATCCAAATGAAGCAATATTGTACTATTTGAATGGCCTTGAAATTTGATGTTTAATTTTGTTGCCATCTATTATCGTTGTTACGGCCATGTTTCATCCAAATGAAGCCATCTTGCACTATTTGAATGGCCTTGAAATTTGATGTTGAATTTTGTTGCCATCTATTATCGTTGTTACGGCCATGTTTTATCCAAATGAAGCCATTTTGCACTATTTCAATGGCCTTGAAATTTGATGTTGAGTTTTGTTGCCATCTATTATCGTTGTTACGGCCATGTTTCATCCAAATGAAGCCATCTTGCTCTAGTTGAATGGCCTTGAAATTTGATGTTGAATTTTGTTGCCATCTATTATCGTTGTTAACGTACTTAACAACATGCCCGTCATGGGTTCAAGCCCCAAATAGACCGTGCTCCCATACGTAGGACTGACTATCCTGCTATGGTAACAATAAGTCACTGAAAGCCAAGCTCACTTCACTAGTGGGTACTTGGCAGGCCCTTGACCGACAGTGGTTGTTGTGCCAAAGAAAAAAAAAATTATCGTTGTTACGGCCATGTTACATCCAAATAAAGGCATCTTGCACTAATTCATTGGCCTTGAAATTTGATGTTGAATTTTGTTGCCATCTATTATCGTTGTTACGGCCATGTTTCATCCAAATAAAGGCATCTTGCTCTAATTCAATGGCCTTGAAATTTGATGTTGAGTTTTTTTGCCATCTATTATCGTTGTTACGGCCATGTTTCATCCAAATGAAGCCATCTTGCACTATTTGAATGGCCTTGAAATTTGATGTTGAATTTTGTTGCCATCTATTATCGTTGTTACGGCTATGTTTCATCCAAATAAAGGCATCTTGCTCTATTTGAATGGCCTTGAAATTTGATGTTGAGTTTTTTTGCCATCTATTATCGTTGTTACGGCCATGTTTCATCCAAATGAAGCCATCTTGCACTATTTGAATGGCCTTGAAATTTGATGTTGAGTTTTGTTGCCATCTATTGTCGTTGTTACGGCCATGTTTCATCCAAATGTAGCCATCTTGCACTAGTTGAATGGCTTTGAAATTTGATGTTGAATTTTGTTGCCATCTATTATCGTTGTTACGGCCATGTTTCATCCAAATGAAGCCATCTTGCACTATTTGAATGGACTTGAAATTTGATGTTGAGTTTGGTTGCCTTCTATTATCGTTGTTACGACCATGTTACATCCAAATAAAGGCATCTTGCACTAATTCATTGGCCTTGAAATTTGATGTTGAATTTTGTTGCCATCTATTATCGTTGTTACGACCATGTTTCATCCAAATGAAGCCATCTTGCACTATTTGAATGGCCTTGAAATTTGATGTTGAATTTTGTTGCCATCTATTATCGTTGTTACGGCCATGTTTCATCGAAATAAAGGCATCTTGCTCTAATTCAATGGCCTTGAAATTTGATGTTGCGTTTTTTTGCCATCTATTATCGTTGTTACGGCCATGTTTCTTCCAAATGAAGCCATCTTGCACTATTTGAATGGCCTTGAAATTTGATGTTGAGTTTTTTTGCCATCTATTATCGTTGTTACCGCCATGTTTCATCCAAATGAAGCCATATTGCACTATTTGCATGTACTTAAAATTTGATGTTGAGTTTTTTTGCCATCTATTATCGTTGTTACGGCCATGTTTCATCCAAATGAAGCCATCTTGCACTATTTGAATGGCCTTGAAATTTGATGTTGAATTTTGTTGCCATCTATTATCGTTATTACGGCCATGTTTCATCCAAATGAAGCCATCTTGCACTATTTGCATGTACTTAAAATTTGATGTTGAGTTTTTTTGCCATCTATTATCGTTGTTACGGCCATGTTTTATCCAAATGAAGCCATCTTGCACTATTTGAATGGCCTTGAAATTTGATGTTGAATTTTGTTGCCATCTATTATCGTTGTTACGGCCATGTTTCATCCAAATGAAGCCATCTTGCACTAATTCAATGGCCTTGAAATTTGATGATGAATTTTGTTGCCATCTATTATCGTTGTTACGGCCATGTTTCATCCAAATGAAGCCATATTGCACTATTTGAATGGCCTTGAAATTTGATGTTTAGTTTTTTTTGCCATCTATTATCGTTGTTACGGCTATGTTTCATCCAAATGAAGCCATCTTGCACTATTTGAATGGCCTTGAAATTTGATGTTGAGTTTTGTTGCCATCTATTATTGTTGTTACGGCCGTGTTTCATCCAAATGAAGCCATCTTGCACTATTTGAATGGCCTTGAAATTTGATGTTGAGTTTTTTTGCCATCTATTATCGTTGTTACGGCCATGTTTCATCCAAATGAAGCCATATTGCACTATTTGCATGTACTTAAAATTTGATGTTGAGTTTTTTTGCCATCTATTATCGTTGTTACGGCCATGTTTCATCCAAATGAAGCCATCTTGCACTATTTGAATGGCCTTGAAATTTGATGTTGAATTTTGTTGCCATCTATTATCGTTGTTACGGCTATGTTTCATCCAAATAAAGGCATCTTGCTCTATTTGAATGGCCTTGAAATTTGATGTTGAGTTTTTTTGCCATCTATTATCGTTGTTACGGCCATGTTTCATCCAAATGAAGCCATCTTGCACTATTTGAATGGCCTTGAAATTTGATGTTGAGTTTTGTTGCCATCTATTGTCGTTGTTACGGCCATGTTTCATCCAAATGTAGCCATCTTGCACTAGTTGAATGGCTTTGAAATTTGATGTTGAATTTTGTTGCCATCTATTATCGTTGTTACGGCCATGTTTCATCCAAATGAAGCCATCTTGCACTATTTGAATGGACTTGAAATTTGATGTTGAGTTTGGTTGCCTTCTATTATCGTTGTTACGACCATGTTACATCCAAATAAAGGCATCTTGCACTAATTCATTGGCCTTGAAATTTGATGTTGAATTTTGTTGCCATCTATTATCGTTGTTACGGCCGTGTTTCATCCAAATGAAGCCATCTTGCACTATTTGAATGGCCTTGAAATTTGATGTTGAATTTTGTTGCCATCTATTATCGTTGTTACGGCCATGTTTCATCGAAATAAAGGCATCTTGCTCTAATTCAATGGCCTTGAAATTTGATGTTGCGTTTTTTTGCCATCTATTATCGTTGTTACGGCCATGTTTCTTCCAAATGAAGCCATCTTGCACTATTTGAATGGCCTTGAAATTTGATGTTGAGTTTTTTTGCCATCTATTATCGTTGTTACGGCCATGTTTCATCCAAATGAAGCCATATTGCACTATTTGCATGTACTTAAAATTTGATGTTGAGTTTTTTTGCCATCTATTATCGTTGTTACGGCCATGTTTCATCCAAATGAAGCCATCTTGCACTATTTGAATGGCCTTGAAATTTGATGTTGAATTTTGTTGCCATCTATTATCGTTATTACGGCCATGTTTCATCCAAATGAAGCCATCTTGCACTATTTGCATGTACTTAAAATTTGATGTTGAGTTTTTTTGCCATCTATTATCGTTGTTACGGCCATGTTTTATCCAAATGAAGCCATCTTGCACTATTTGAATGGCCTTCAAATTTGATGTTGAATTTTGTTGCCATCTATTATCGTTGTTACGGCCATGTTTCATCCAAATGAAGCCATCTTGCACTAATTCAATGGCCTTGAAATTTGATGATGAATTTTGTTGCCATCTATTATCGTTGTTACGGCCATGTTTCATCCAAATGAAGCCATATTGCACTATTTGAATGGCCTTGAAATTTGATGTTTAGTTTTTTTTGCCATCTATTATCGTTGTTACGGCCATGTTTCATCCAAATGAAGCCATCTTGCACTATTTGAATGGCCTTGAAATTTGATGTTGAGTTTTGTTGCCATCTATTATTGTTGTTACGGCCGTGTTTCATCCAAATGAAGCCATCTTGCACTATTTGAATGGCCTTGAAATTTGATGTTGAGTTTTTTTGCCATCTATTATCGTTGTTACGGCCATGTTTCATCCAAATGAAGCCATATTGCACTTTTTGCATGTACTTAAAATTTGATGTTGAGTTTTTTTGCCATCTATTATCGTTGTTACGGCCATGTTTCATCCAAATGAAGCCATATTGCACTATTTGAATGGCCTTGAAATTTGATGTTGAATTTTGTTGCCATCTATTATCGTTATTACGGCCATGTTTCATCCAAATGAAGCCATCTTGCACTATTTGCATGTACTTAAAATTTGATGTTGAGTTTTTTTGCCATCTATTATCGTTGTTACGGCCATGTTTTATCCAAATGAAGCCATCTTGCACTATTTGAATGGCCTTGAAATTTGATGTTGAATTTTGTTGCCATCTATTATCGTTGTTACGGCCATGTTTCATCCAAATGAAGCCATCTTGCACTAATTCAATGGCCTTGAAATTTGATGATGAATTTTGTTGCCATCTATTATCGTTGTTACGGCCATGTTTCATCCAAATGAAGCCATATTGCACTATTTGAATGGCCTTGAAATTTGATGTTTAGTTTTTTTTGCCATCTATTATCGTTGTTACGGCCATGTTTCATCCAAATGAAGCCATCTTGCACTATTTGAATGGCCTTGAAATTTGATGTTGAATTTTGTTGCCATCTATTATCGTTGTTAACGTACTTAACAACATGCCCGTCATGGGTTCAAGCCCTAAATAGACCGTGCTCCCACACGTAGGACTGACTATCCTGCTATGGTAAAAATAAGTCACTGAAAGCCAAGCTCACTTCACTAGTGGGTACTTGGCAGGCCCTTGATCGACAATGGTTGTTGTGCCAAAGAAAAAAAAAATTATCGTTGTTACGGCCATGTTACATCCAAATGAAGCCATCTTGCACTATTTGAATGGCCTTGAAATTTGATGTTGAATTTTGTTGCCATCTATTATCGTTGTTACGGTCATGTTTCATCCAAATGAAGCCATCTTGCACTATTTGAATGGACTTGAAATTTGATGTTGAGTTTGGTTGCCTTCTATTATCGTTGTTACGACCATGTTACATCCAAATAAAGGCATCTTGCACTAATTCATTGGCCTTGAAATTTGATGTTGAATTTTGTTGCCTTCTATTATCGTTGTTACGGCCGTGTTTCATCCAAATGAAGCCATCTTGCACTATTTGAATGGCCTTGAAATTTGATGTTGAATTTTGTTGCCATCTATTATCGTTGTTACGGCCATGTTTCATCGAAATAAAGGCATCTTGCTCTAATTCAATGGCCTTGAAATTTGATGTTGCGTTTTTTTGCCATCTATTATCGTTGTTACGGCCATGTTTCTTCCAAATGAAGCCATCTTGCACTATTTGAATGGCCTTGAAATTTGATGTTGAGTTTTGTTGCCATCTTTAATCGTTGTTACGGCCGTGTTTCATCCAAATGAAGTCATCTTGCACTATTTGAATGGCCTTGAAATTTGATGTTGAGTTTTTTGCCATCTATTATCGTTGTTACGGCCATGTTTCATCCAAATGAAGCCATATTGCACTATTTGCATGTACTTGAAATTTGATGTTGAGTTTTGTTGCCATCTATTATCGTTGTTACGGCCATGTTTCATCCAAATGAAGCCATCTTGCACTATTTGAATGGCCTTGAAATTTGATGTTGATTTTTGTTGCCATCTATTATCGTTGTTACGGCCATGTTTCATCCAAATGAAGCCATCTTGCACTAATTCAATGGCCTTGAAATTTGATGTTGAATTTTGTTGCCATCTATTATCGTTGTTACGGCCATGTTTCATCCAAATGAAGCCATATTGCACTATTTGAATGGCCTTGAAATTTGATGTTGAATTTTGTTGCCATCTATTATCGTTGTTACGGCCATGTTTCATCCAAATGAAGCCATCTTGCACTATTTGAATGGCCTTGAAATTTGATGTTGAGTTTTGTTGCCATCTATTATCGTTGTTACGGCCGTGTTTCATCCAAATGAAGCCATCTTGCACTATTTGAATGGCCTTGAAATTTGATGTTGAGTTTTTTGCCATCTATTATCGTTGTTACGGCCATGTTTCATCCAAATGAAGCCATCTTGCACTATTTGAATGGACTTGAAATTTGATGTTGAGTTTGGTTGCCTTCTATTATCGTTGTTACGACCATGTTACATCCAAATAAAGGCATCTTGCACTAATTCATTGGCCTTGAAATTTGATGTTGAATTTTGTTGCCATCTATTATCGTTGTTACGGCCATGTTTCATCGAAATAAAGGCATCTTGCTCTAATTCAATGGCCTTGAAATTTGATGTTGCGTTTTTTTGCCATCTATTATCGTTGTTACGGCCATGTTTCTTCCAAATGAAGCCATCTTGCACTATTTGAATGGCCTTGAAATTTGATGTTGAGTTTTGTTGCCATCTATTATCGTTGTTACGGCCATGTTTCATCCAAATGAAGCCATCTTGGACTATTTGAATGGCCTTGAAATTTGATGTTGAATTTTGTTGCCTTCTATTATCGTTGTTACGGCCATGTTTCATCCAAATGAAGCCATCTTGCACTATTTGAATGGACTTGAAATTTGATGTTGAGTTTGGTTGCCTTCTATTATCGTTGTTACGACCATGTTGCATCCAAATAAAGGCATCTTGCACTAATTCATTGGCCTTGAAATTTGATGTTGAATTTTGTTGCCTTCTATTATCGTTGTTACGGCCGTGTTTCATCCAAATGAAGCCATCTTGCACTATTTGAATGGCCTTGAAATTTGATGTTGAATTTTGTTGCCATCTATTATCGTTGTTACGGCCGTGTTTCATCCAAATGAAGCCATCTTGCACTATTTGAATGGCCTTGAAATTTGATGTTGAATTTTGTTGCCATCTATTATCGTTGTTACGGCCATGTTTCATCGAAATGAAGCCATCTTGCACTATTTGAATGGCCTTGAAATTTGATGTTGAATTTTGTTGCCTTCTATTATCGTTGTTACGGCCGTGTTTCATCCAAATGAAGCCATCTTGCACTATTTGAATGGCCATGAAATTTGATGTTGAATTTGGTTGCCTTCTATTATCGTTGTTACGACCATGTTACATCCAAATAAAGGCATCTTGCACTAATTCATTGGCCTTGAAATTTGATGTTGAATTTTGTTGCCATCTATTATCGTTGTTACGGCCATATTTCATCCAAATGAAGCCATCTTGCACTATTTGAATGGCCTTGAAATTTGATGTTGAGTTTTGTTGCCATCTATTATCGTTGTGACGGCCGTGTTTCATCCAAATGAAGCCATCTTGCACTATTGGAATGGCCTTGAAATTTGATGTTGAGTTTTTTTTGCCATCTATTATCGTTGTTACGGCCGTGTTTCATCCAAATGAAGCCATCTTGCACTATTGGAATGGCCTTGAAATTTGATGTTGAGTTTTTTTTTGCCATCTATTATCGTTGTTACGGCCATGTTTCATCCAAATGAAGCCATCTTGCACTATTTGAATGGACTTGAAATTTGATGTTGAGTTTGATTGCCTTTTATTATCGTTGTTACGACCATGTTACATCCAAATAAAGGCATCTTGCACTAATTCATTGGCCTTGAAATTTGATGTTGAATTTTGTTGCCATCTATTATCGTTGTTACGGCCATGTTTCATCGAAATAAAGGCATCTTGCTCTAATTCAATGGCCTTGAAATTTGATGTTGCGTTTTTTTGCCATCTATTATCGTTGTTACGGCCATGTTTCTTCCAAATGAAGCCATCTTGCACTATTTGAATGGCCTTGAAATTTGATGTTGAGTTTTGTTGCCATCTATTATCGTTGTTACGGCCATGTTTCATCCAAATGAAGCCATCTTGGACTATTTGAATGGCCTTGAAATTTGATGTTTAATTTTGTTGCCTTCTATTATCGTTGTTACGGCCATGTTTCATCCAAATGAAGCCATCTTGCACTATTTGAATGGACTTGAAATTTGATGTTGAGTTTGGTTGCCTTCTATTATCGTTGTTACGACCATGTTACATCCAAATAAAGGCATCTTGCACTAATTCATTGGCCTTGAAATTTGATGTTGAATTTTGTTGCCTTCTATTATCGTTGTTACGGCCGTGTTTCATCCAAATGAAGCCATCTTGCAATATTTGAATGGCCTTGAAATTTGATGTTGAATTTTGTTGCCATCTATTATCGTTGTGACGGCCGTGTTTCATCCAAATGAAGCCATCTTGCACTATTTGAATGGCCTTGAAATTTGATGTTGAATTTTGTTGCCATCTTTTTGTGTTCTATTGTATTAAAATATTTATTCCTATTATGCGTTTTACATGTATACGCGGGAAGATGGTGAGCTGTTGCTCCGAACGCGTCGCGGACCCGAATGCCCCCTAATCTCTTCTAATCTCTCTCTCTCTCGACCTCTCCCTACGTTCCCTCTCGTTGCCGATCGGTACCGAGAGATCGATCTCCATCGGTACCGAGACGGTGGGCACTCGTGCTCGTCAGCCGACGAGAGATCGCTCTCGCGGAGAGCGCACCTGAGTGCCCCGCTTGTAATGCATCCAACATCTCCCCTTCTTTATGAACAACATCTATAAACACCGAACCTACTGGGCGGTCTTCTAAGACTAGAAGACCGGTGTGGTTCCTGTCTTAAAATTGCACCAGGATTGCTGGATTCGCAACGTATGAGGCGGCAGCGCCACGGCTGGAGGTGGCATCCGGATTAATGACCGATGCTGAAGTTTGCAGTGGATGGTCAGACGATAGGCCAGGAGTGCTGCTAGGCTCGGCTGTGGCGACATCCGGGCTGCTGACTGAAACCGAAGTCTGCGATTGATGATCAGACGATAAGCCAGGAGCGCAACTGGGCTCGGCTGTGGTGTCATAGGTATTGCTGACCGATGCTGGTATTTGCAGTAGCGGGCTAGACGGTAACCCAGGAGTGCAGTTTGGTGCCGTATCTAAAAGTACATTAAGAGGGAAATTTGTATTAACCGGTTTAACTGGATGTTGGTGATGTTGCTGACGGTTGCGACGATCGCGCAACTGATTAACGTGGCTGCGTATAATCCTCTTATCAAACGTCTGGACGGTGTACATAACAGTCCCGATGCGTTTGACAATTGTTCCAGCTACCCAGGTCCATCCATTGCGCGTATACTGTTTAGCGAAAACCGGATCAGATGAACAAAACTGTCTCAGGCGGCGTTTACTGCGATCATTTGCGTTCTTACGTGCTGGGTGAAACGCTTATTTGGCGTGCGACGGGCTGCTGTTTTGCAATGACCCTCTTTATGACCGATTCGCGAGCACATTTCACATCGGTGTGTGTGGTAAGTACATTCTCGCATCCAGTGACGGTCTCCGCATAGCCAACATGGATTTTTAGGAATGCCTGCGCCCGAAAAACTCTGTTGTTGGTGATCCGCTTTAGCGTTGACAGTTAATACTCGCTCCGGCAAAGGACCCTCGATCATCGCGCTATCCCTCTTCAGATTTTCTAAACGATGACACTCGGTGGACAGCTGCTGAAGGGTTGTGCAGGTTCGGTCCTCAATACGAGCCAGGAGTCGCGTTCTCAGATCAGCTTCGTCCTCGTCCCTCAGGCCGCACACAAACAACAAGCATTTAAAATCTTCTTCGCTGAGCTTGCCAAGCTCGAAATCCACTGAAGATTTGTTGATGCGACATGCGTAGACCAAGTGATCCTCTGTCCGCTTCTTGGTCATCTGAAGGCATTTAAAACGCTTGCTGAGCAGTGTCTCCTGGTCGTCGAAAAGCGCTGATAGCTTCTCTACCGTTTCATCGAATGAAAAATCGGACGGACGACGGGGCAGGATAAAAGATAAAAAGCGATCGTGCTCGGCCGTACCCAGTTTCCGCAACATCAGTCGAACTTTGGCAGGGTCATCGATTCTTGCTGCGTCGTTCTGAAACAAGTCCGCATACCTCGAATACCATTGTTTAAATGTGATTCCTGCATCTTTCTCGTACCGGAATTCTGTAATATTACGAGAAAGGGAATCAATTATTTGCTCGGGATGAAAACTGGGCGGCGCGGCGCTTTGGCTTAGTAGCCGCTGATGCATAAACTCGTTGATGAATTGTTGTTGCTGGGCCATTTGTTGCTGAAGTAGATTCAGCATTTGCACAATCGTTGCATTATCGGTGCTAGTTTTCATGGCTGGTGACGCGCCGAACTGCGATGGCAGCGGGGCTGCTGGCTGCGATGGCGGTGGTGCTGCAGGATGCGATGGCGGCTGGATGTACGCCGGGCGTTGACCCGACAGTCCCTCTCGTTGGGCTTGGAAAGCCGCTTCCTGAGCAGCGAAAACACCTTGTACGTTGGGCTGAACCGCTGAACCAGCTCCGTTGATCCGATTTAGAGACAATCGGCGTGATTCGGCATCCGAGAATGTATCACCAATGTTCATATCACTAGTCTCCATCCTCCGACGTTTTCGACGTGGTGAACCGATTTTATAAAACACGCGCACAATACGAACACGATAATACGGAATCAAATAAATAAAACACAAATGTTCCTTAAGCACGTAACACGTTAAAATTCGTTAAAATCATAAAAAAAAACAAACTCTTTTCCTCGTCGCCACTTTTGTGTTCTATTGTATTAAAATATTTATTCCTATTATGCGTTTTACATGTATACGCGGGAAGATGGTGAGCTGTTGCTCCGAACGCGTCGCGGACCCGAATGCCCCCTAATCTCTTCTAATCTCTCTCTCTCTCGACCTCTCCCTACGTTCCCTCTCGTTGCCGATCGGTACCGAGAGATCGATCTCCATCGGTACCGAGACGGTGGGCACTCGTGCTCGTCAGCCGACGAGAGATCGCTCTCGCGGAGAGCGCACCTGAGTGCCCCGCTTGTAATGCATCCAACACATCTATTATCGTTGTTGTGGCCATGTTTCATCGAAATGAAGCCATCTTGCACTATTTGAATGGCCTTGAAATTTGATGTTGAATTTTGTTGCCTTCTATTATCGTTGTTACGGCCGTGTTTCATCCAAATGAAGCCATCTTGCACTATTTGAATGGCCTTGAAATTTGATGTTGAATTTGGTTGCCTTCTATTATCGTTGTTACGACCATGTTACATCCAAATAAAGGCATCTTGCACTAATTCATTGGCCTTGAAATTTGATGTTGAATTTTGTTGCCATCTATTATCGTTGTTACGGCCATATTTCATCCAAATGAAGCCATCTTGCACTATTTGAATGGCCTTGAAATTTGATGTTGAATTTTGTTGCCATCTATTATCGTTGTGACGGCCGTGTTTCATCCAAATGAAGCCATCTTGCACTATTGGAATGGCCTTGAAATTTGATGTTGAGTTTTTTTTGCCATCTATTATCGTTGTTACGGCCGTGTTTCATCCAAATGAAGCCATCTTGCACTATTGGAATGGCCTTGAAATTTGATGTTGAGTTTTTTTTTTGCCATCTATTATCGTTGTTACGGCCATGTTTCATCCAAATGAAGCCATCAATGTCATCAATGGCCTAATTCAATGGCCTTGAAATTTGATGTTGAATTTTGTTGCCATCTATTATCGTTGTTACGGCCATGTTTCATCCAAATGAAGCCATATTGCACTATTTGAATGGCCTTGAAATTTGATGTTTAGTTTTTTTTGCCATCTATTATCGTTGTTACGGCCATGTTTCATCCAAATGAAGCCATCTTGCACTATTTGAATGGCCTTGAAATTTGATGTTGAGTTTTGTTGCCATCTATTATCGTTGTTACGGCCGTGTTTCATCTAAATGAAGCCATCTTGCACTATTTGAATGGCCTTGAAATTTGATGTTGAATTTTGTTGCCATCTATTACAGGGTTTCCCACGATTTATTGGTTGGTTCCCACGATTTATTGGTGCGTTCCCACGATTTTTTGGTCATTTCCCATAATTTTTTGGTAGCAACCCACGATTTATTGGTCGGTTCCCAAATATTATTGGTCGGTTCCCAAATATTATTGGTCGTTTCCCAAATATTATTGGTCGGTATTATATTATATTATATTTGGGAACCGACCAATAATATTTGGGAAACGACCAATAATATTTGGGAACCGACCAATAATATTTGGGAACCGACCAATAAATCGTGGGTTGCTACCAAAAAATTATGGGAAATGACCAAAAAATCGTGGGAACGCACCAATAAATCGTGGGAACCAACCAATAAATCGTGGGAAACCCTGTATCGTTGTTACGGCCATGTTTCATCCAAATGAAGCCATCTTGCACTATTTGAATGGACTTAAAATTTGATGTTGAGTTTGGTTGCCTTCTATTATCGTTGTTACGACCATGTTACATCCAAATAAAGGCATCTTGCACTAATTCATTGGACTTGAAATTTGATGTTGAATTTTGTTGCCATCTATTATCGTTGTTACGGCCATGTTTCATCCAAATGAAGCCATCTTGCACTATTTGAATGGCCTTGAAATTTGATGTTGAATTTTGTTGCCATCTATTATCGTTGTTACGGCCATGTTTCATCGAAATAAAGGCATCTTGCTCTAATTCAATGGCCTTGAAATTTGATGTTGAGTTTTTTTTGCCATATATTATCGTTGTTACGGCCATGTTTCTTCCAAATGAAGCCATCTTGCACTATTTGAATGGCCTTGAAATTTGATGTTGAGTTTTGTTGCCATCTATAATCGTTGTTACGGCCGTGTTTCATCCAAATGAAGTCATCTTGCACTATTTGAATGGCCTTGAAATTTGATGTTGAGTTTTTTGCCATCTATTATCGTTGTTACGGCCATGTTTCATCCAAATGAAGCCATAATGCACTATTTGAATGGCCTTGAAATTTGATGTTGAGTTTTTTTTGCCATCTATTATCGTTGTTACGGCCATGTTTCATCCAAATGAAGCCATCTTGCACTATTTGAATGGCCTTGAAATTTGATGTTGAGTTTTGTTGCCATCTATTATCGTTGTTACGGCCATGTTTCATCGAAATAAAGGCATCTTGCACTAATTCATTGGCCTTGAAATTTGATGTTGAATTTTGTTGCCATCTATTATAGTTGTTACGGCCATGTTTCATCCAAATGAAGCCATCTTGCACTATTTGAATGGCCTTGAAATTTGATGTTGAGTTTTGTTGCCATCTATTATCGTTGTTACGGCCGTGTTTCATCCAAATGAAGCCATCTTGCACTATTTGAATGGCCTTGAAATTTGATGTTGAATTTTGTTGCCATCTATTATCGTTGTTACGGCCATGTTTCATCCAAATAAAGGCATTTTGCACTATTTGAATGGACTTAAAATTTGATGTTGAGTTTTGTTGCCTTCTATTATCGTTGTTACGACCATGTTACATCCAAATAAAGGCATCTTGCACTAATTCATTAGCCTTGAAATTTGATGTTGAATTTTGTTGCCATCTATTATCGTTGTTACGGCCATGTTTCATCCAAATGAAGCCATCTTGCACTATTTGAATGGCCTTGAAATTTGATGTTGAGTTTTGTTGCCATATATTATCGTTGTGACGGCCGTGTTTCATCCAAATGAAGCCATCTTGCACTATTTGAATGGCCTTGAAATTTGATGTTGAGTTTTTTTGCCATCTATTATCGTTGTTACGGCCATGTTTCATCCAAATGAAGTTTTATTGCACTATTTGAATGGCCTTGAAATTTGATGTTGAATTTTGTTGCCATCTATTATCGTTGTTACGGCCATGTTTCATCCAAATGAAGCCATATTGCACTATTTGAATGGCCTTGAAATTTGATGTTGAGTTTTGTTGCCATCTATTATCGTTGTTACGGCCATGTTATATCCAAATGAAGTTTTATTGCACTATTTGAATGGCCTTGAAATTTGATGTTGAATTTTGTTGCCATCTATTATCGTTGTTACGGCCATGTTTCATCCAAATGAAGCCATATTGCACTATTTGAATGGCCTTGAAATTTGATGTTGAGTTTTTTTGCCATCTATTATCGTTGTTACGGCCATGTTTCATCCAAATGAAGCCATCTTGCACTAATTCAATGGCCTTGAAATTTGATGTTGAGTTTTTTGCCATCTATTATCGTTGTTACGGCCATGTTATATCCAAATGAAGCCATCTTGCACTATTTGAATGGCCTTGAAATTTGATGTTGAGTTTTTTTGCCATCTATTATCGTTGTTGTGGCCATGTTTCATCCAAATGAAGCCATCTTGCACTATTTGAATGGCCTTGAAATTTGATGTTGAGTTATTTTGCCATCAATTATCGTTGTTATGGCCATGTTTCATCCAAATGAAGCCATCTTGCACTATTTGAATGGCCTTGAAATTTGATGTTGAATTTTGTTGCCATCTATTATAGTTGTTACGGCCATGTTTCATCCAAATGAAGCCATCTTGCACTATTTGAATGGCCTTGAAATTTGATGTTGAGTTTTGTTGCCATCTATTATCGTTGTTACGGCCGTGTTTCATCCAAATGAAGCCATCTTGCACTATTTGAATGGCCTTGAAATTTGATGTTGAATTTTGTTGCCATCTATTATCGTTGTTACGGCCATGTTTCATCCAAATGAAGCCATCTTGCACTATTTGAATGGACTTAAAATTTGATGTTGAGTTTTGTTGCCTTCTATTATCGTTGTTACGACCATGTTACATCCAAATAAAGGCATCTTGCACTAATTCATTGGCCTTGAAATTTGATGTTGAATTTTGTTGCCATCTATTATCGTTGTTACGGCCATGTTTCATCCAAATGAAGCCATATTGCACTATTTGAATGGCCTTGAAATTTGATTTTTAGTTTTTTTTGCCATCTTTTATCGTTGTTACGGCCATGTTTCATCCAAATGAAGCCATCTTGCGCTATTTGAATGGCCTTGAAATTTGATGTTGTATTTTGTTGCCATCTATTATCGTTGTTACGGCCGTGTTTCATCCAAATGAAGTCATATTGCACTATTTGAATGGCCTTGAAATTTGATGTTGAATTTTGTTGCCATCTATTATCGTTGTTACGGCCATGTTTCATCCAAATAAAGCCATCTTGCACTATTTGAATGGCCTTGAAATTTGATGTTGAGTTTTTTTTGCCATCTATTATCGTTGTTACGGCCATGTTTCATACAAATGAAGTCATATTGCACTATTTGAATGGCCTTGAAATTTGATGTTGAATTTTGTTGCCATCTATTATCGTTGTTACGGCCATGTTTCATCCAAATGAAGCCATATTGCACTATTTGAATGGCCTTGTAATTTGATGTTGAGTTTTTTTGCCATCTATTATCGTTGTTACGGCCATGTTTCATCCAAATGAAGCCATCTTGCACTATTTGAATGGCCTTGAAATTTGATGTTGAATTTTGTTGCCATCTATTATCGTTGTTACGGCCATGTTTCATCCAAATGAAGCCATATTGCACTATTTGAATGGCCTTGTAATTTGATGTTGAGTTTTTTTGCCATCTATTATCGTTGTTGTGGCCATGTTTCATCCAAATGAAGCCATCTTGCACTATTTGAATGGCCTTGAAATTTGATGTTGAATTTTGTTGCCATCTATTATCGTTGTTGTGGCCATGTTTCATCCAAATGAAGCCATCTTGCACTATTTGAATGGCCTTGAAATTTGATGTTGAATTTTGTTGCCATCTATTATCGTTGTTACGGCCATGTTTCATCCAAATGAAGCCATCTTGCACTATTTGAATGGCCTTGAAATTTGATGTTGAGTTTTTTTGCCATCTATTATCGTTGTTGTGTTCATGTTTCATCCAAATGAAGCCATCTTGCACTATTTGAATGGCCTTTAAATTTGATGTTGAGTTTTTTTGCCATCTATTATCGTTGTTACGGCCATGTTTCATCCAAATGAAGCCATCTTGCACTATTTGAATGGCCTTGAAATTTGATGTTGAGTTTTTTTGCCATCCAGTATCGTTGTTACGGCCATGTTTCATCCAAATAAAGCCATCTTGCACTATTTGAATGTCCTTGAAATTTGATGTTGAGTTTTGTTGCCATCTATTATCGTTGTTACGGCCATGTTTCATCCAAATAAAGCCATCTTGCACTATTTGAATGACCTTGAAATTTGATGTTGAATTTTGTTGCCATCTATTATCGTTGTTGTGGCCATGTTTCATCCAAATGAAGCCATCTTGCACTATTTGAATGGCCTTGAAATTTGATATTGAGTTTTTTTGCCATCTATTATCGTTGTTGTGGCCATGTTTCATCCAAATGAAGCCATCTTGCACTATTTGAATGACCTTGAAATTTGATGTTAAATTTTGTTGCCATCTATTATCGTTGTTGTGTCCATGTTTCATCCAAATGAAGCCATCTTGCACTATTTGAATGGCCTTGAAATTTGATGTTGAGTTTTTTTGCCATCTATTATCGTTGTTACGGCCATGTTTCATCCAAATAAAGCCATCTTGCACTATTTGAATGACCTTGAAATTTGATGTTGAATTTTGTTGCCATCTATTATCGTTGTTACGGCCATGTTTCATCCAAATGAAGCCATCTTGCACTATTTGAATGGCCTTGTAATTTGATGTTGAGTTTTTTTGCCATCTATTATCGTTGTTACGGCCATGTTTCATCCAAATGAAGCCATCTTGCACTATTTGAATGGCCTTGAAATTTGATGTTGAATTTTGTTGCCATCTATTATCGTTGTTACGGCCATGTTTCATCCAAATGAAGCCATCTTGCACTATTTGAATGGCCTTGAAATTTGATGTTGAATTTTGTTGCCATCTATTATCGTTGTTACGGCCATGTTTCATCCAAATGAAGCCATCTTGCACTATTTCAATGTCCTTGAAATTTGATGTTGAATTTTGTTGCCATCTATTATCATTGTTACAGCCATGTTTCATCCAAATGAAGCCATATTGCACTATTTGAATGGCCTTGTAATTTGATGTTGAGTTTTTTTGCCATCTATTATCGTTGTTACGGCCATGTTTCATCCAAATGAAGCCATCTTGTACTATTTGAATGGCCTTGAAATTTGATGTTGAATTTTGTTGCCATCTATTATCGTTGTTACGGCCATGTTTCATCCAAATGAAGCCATCTTGCACTATTTGAATGGCCTTGAAATTTGATGTTGAATTTTGTTGCCATCTATTATCGTTGTTACGGCCATGTTTCATCCAAATGAAGCCATCTTGCACTATTTGAATGGCCTTGAAATTTGATGTTGAATTTTGTTGCCATCTATTATCGTTGTTACGGCCATGTTTCATCCAAATGAAGCCATCTTGCACTATTTCAATGTCCTTGAAATTTGATGTTGAATTTTGTTGCCATCTATTATCATTGTTACAGCCATGTTTCATCCAAATGAAGCCATCTTGCACTATTTGAATGGCCTTGAAATTTGATGTTGAATTTTGTTGCCATCTATTATCGTTGTTGTGGCCATGTTTCATCCAAATGAAGCCATCTTGCACTATTTGAATGTCCTTGAAATTTGATGTTGAATTTTGTTGCCATCTATTATCGTTGTTACGGCCATGTTTCATCCAAATAAAGCCATCTTGCACTATTTCAATGTCCTTGAAATTTGATGTTGAGTTTTTTTGCCATCTATTATCGTTGTTACGGCCATGTTTCATCCAAATAAAGCCATCTTGCACTATTTGAGTGACCTTGAAATTTGATGTTAAATTTTGTTGCCATCTATTATCGTTGTTGTGTCTATGTTTCATCCAAATGAAGCCATCTTGCACTATTTGAATGGCCTTGAAATTTGATGTTGAGTTTTTTTGCCATCTATTATCGTTGTTGTGGCCATGTTTCATCCAAATGAAGCCATCTTGCACTATTTGAATGGCCTTGAAATTTGATGTTGAATTTTGTTGCCATCTATTATCGTTGTTGTGGCCATGTTTCATCCAAATGAAGCCATCTTGCACTATTTGAATGGCCTTGAAATTTGATGTTGAATTTTGTTGCCATCTATTATCGTTGTTACGGCCATGTTTCATCCAAATGAAGCCATCTTGCACTATTTCAATGTCCTTGAAATTTGATGTTGAATTTTGTTGCCATCTATTATCATTGTTACAGCCATGTTTCATCCAAATGAAGCCATCTTGCACTATTTGAATGGCCTTGAAATTTGATGTTGAATTTTGTTGCCATCTATTATCGTTGTTGTGGCCATGTTTCATCCAAATGAAGCCATCTTGCACTATTTGAATGTCCTTGAAATTTGATGTTGAATTTTGTTGCCATCTATTATCGTTGTTACGGCCATGTTTCATCCAAATGAAGCCATCTTGTACTATTTGAATGGCCTTGAAATTTGATGTTGAATTTTGTTGCCATCTATTATCGTTGTTACGGCCATGTTTCATCCAAATAAAGCAATCTTGCACTATTTGAATGTCCTTGAAATTTGATGTTGAGTTTTTTTGCCATCTATTATCGTTGTTACGGCCATGTTTCATCCAAATAAAGCCATCTTGCACTATTTGAGTGACCTTGAAATTTGATGTTAAATTTTGTTGCCATCTATTATCGTTGTTGTGTCTATGTTTCATCCAAATGAAGCCATCTTGCACTATTTGAATGGCCTTGAAATTTGATGTTGAGTTTTTTTGCCATCTATTATCGTTGTTGTGGCCATGTTTCATCCAAATGAAGCCATCTTGCACTATTTGAATGGCCTTGAAATTTGATGTTGATTTTTGTTGCCATCTATTATCGTTGTTGTGGCCATGTTTCATCCAAATGAAGCCATCTTGCACTATTTGAATGGCCTTGAAATTTGATGTTGAATTTTGTTGCCATCTATTATCGTTGATACGGCCATGTTTCATCCAAATGAAGCCATCTTGCACTATTTGAATGGCCTTGAAATTTGATGTTGAGTTTTTTTGCCATCTATTATCGTTGTTGTGTTCATGTTTCATCCAAATGAAGCCATCTTGCACTATTTGAATGGCCTTTAAATTTGATGTTGAGTTTTTTTGCCATCTATTATCGTTGTTACGGCCATGTTTCATCCAAATGAAGCCATCTTGCACTATTTGAATGGCCTTGAAATTTGATGTTGAGTTTTTTTGCCATCCAGTATCGTTGTTACGGCCATGTTTCATCCAAATAAAGCCATCTTGCACTATTTCAATGTCCTTGAAATTTGATGTTGAGTTTTGTTGCCATCTATTATCGTTGTTACGGCCATGTTTCATCCAAATAAAGCCATCTTGCACTATTTGAATGTCCTTGAAATTTGATGTTGAATTTTGTTGCCATCTATTATCGTTGTTACGGCCATGTTTCATCCAAATAAAGCCATCTTGCACTATTTGAATGTCCTTGAAATTTGATGTTGAGTTTTTTTGCCATCTATTATCGTTGTTACGGCCATGTTTCATCCAAATAAAGCCATCTTGCACTATTTGAGTGACCTTGAAATTTGATGTTAAATTTTGTTGCCATCTATTATCGTTGTTGTGTCTATGTTTCATCCAAATGAAGCCATCTTGCACTATTTGAATGGCCTTGAAATTTGATGTTGAGTTTTTTTTGCCATCTATTATCGTTGTTGTGGCCATGTTTCATCCAAATGAAGCCATCTTGCACTATTTGAATGGCCTTGAAATTTGATGTTGAATTTTGTTGCCATCTATTATCGTTGTTGTGGCCATGTTTCATCCAAATGAAGCCATCTTGCACTATTTGAATGGCCTTGAAATTTGATGTTGAATTTTGTTGCCATCTATTATCGTTGTTACGGCCATGTTTCATCCAAATGAAGCCATCTTGCACTATTTCAATGTCCTTGAAATTTGATGTTGAATTTTGTTGCCATCTATTATCATTGTTACAGCCATGTTTCATCCAAATGAAGCCATCTTGCACTATTTGAATGGCCTTGAAATTTGATGTTGAATTTTGTTGCCATCTATTATCGTTGTTGTGGCCATGTTTCATCCAAATGAAGCCATCTTGCACTATTTGAATGTCCTTGAAATTTGATGTTGAATTTTGTTGCCATCTATTATCGTTGTTACGGCCATGTTTCATCCAAATGAAGCCATCTTGTACTATTTGAATGGCCTTGAAATTTGATGTTGAATTTTGTTGCCATCTATTATCGTTGTTACGGCCATGTTTCATCCAAATAAAGCCATCTTGCACTATTTGAATGTCCTTGAAATTTGATGTTGAGTTTTTTTGCCATCTATTATCGTTGTTACGGCCATGTTTCATCCAAATAAAGCCATCTTGCACTATTTGAGTGACCTTGAAATTTGATGTTAAATTTTGTTGCCATCTATTATCGTTGTTGTGTCTATGCTTCATCCAAATGAAGCCATCTTGCACTATTTGAATGGCCTTGAAATTTGATGTTGAGTTTTTTTGCCATCTATTATCGTTGTTGTGGCCATGTTTCATCCAAATGAAGCCATCTTGCACTATTTGAATGGCCTTGAAATTTGATGTTGATTTTTGTTGCCATCTATTATCGTTGTTGTGGCCATGTTTCATCCAAATGAAGCCATCTTGCACTATTTGAATGGCCTTGAAATTTGATGTTGAATTTTGTTGCCATCTATTATCGTTGTTACGGCCATGTTTCATCCAAATGAAGCCATCTTGCACTATTTGAATGGCCTTGAAATTTGATGTTGAGTTTTTTTGCCATCTATTATCGTTGTTGTGTTCATGTTTCATCCAAATGAAGCCATCTTGCACTATTTGAATGGCCTTTAAATTTGATGTTGAGTTTTTTTGCCATCTATTATCGTTGTTACGGCCATGTTTCATCCAAATGAAGCCATCTTGCACTATTTGAATGGCCTTGAAATTTGATGTTGAGTTTTTTTGCCATCCAGTATCGTTGTTACGGCCATGTTTCATCCAAATAAAGCCATCTTGCACTATTTGAATGTCCTTGAAATTTGATGTTGAGTTTTGTTGCCATCTATTATCGTTGTTACGGCCATGTTTCATCCAAATAAAGCCATCTTGCACTATTTGAATGACCTTGAAATTTGATGTTGAATTTTGTTGCCATCTATTATCGTTGTTGTGGCCATGTTTCATCCAAATGAAGCCATCTTGCACTATTTGAATGGCCTTGAAATTTGATATTGAGTTTTTTTGCCATCTATTATCGTTGTTGTGGCCATGTTTCATCCAAATGAAGCCATCTTGCACTATTTGAATGGCCTTGAAATTTGATGTTAAATTTTGTTGCCATCTATTATCGTTGTTGTGTCCATGTTTCATCCAAATGAAGCCATCTTGCACTATTTGAATGGCCTTGAAATTTGATGTTGAGTTTTTTTGCCATCTATTATCGTTGTTGTGGCCATGTTTCATCCAAATGAAGCCATCTTGCACTATTTGAATGGCCTTGAAATTTGATGTTGAATTTTGTTGCCATCTATTATCGTTGTTATGGCCATGTTGCAACCAAATGAAGCCATCTTGCACTATTTCAATGGCCTTGAAATTTGATGTTGAATTTTGTTGCCATCTATTATCGTTGTTGTGTCCATGTTTCATTAAAATGAAGCCATCTTGTACTATTTGAATGGCCTTGAAATTTGATGTTGAATTTTGTTGCCATTTATTATCATTGTTACGGCCATGTTTCATCCAAATGAAGCCATCTTGTACTATTTGAATGGCCTTGAAATTTGATGTTGAATTTTGTTGCCATCTATTATCGTTGTTACGGCCATGTTTCATCCAAATGAAGCCATCTTGCACTATTTGAATGTCCTTGAAATTTGATGTTGAGTTTTGTTGTCATCTATTATCGTTGTTACGGCCATGTTTCATCCAAATAAAGCCATCTTGCACTATTTGAATGACCTTGAAATTTGATGTTGAATTTTGTTGCCATCTATTATCGTTGTTACGGCCATGTTTTCCAAATGAAGCCATCTTGCACTATTTGAATGGCCTTGAAATTTGATGTTGAGTTT
Source organism: Anopheles gambiae (assembly GCF_943734735.2). Lineage (NCBI taxonomy): Eukaryota > Metazoa > Arthropoda > Insecta > Diptera > Culicidae > Anopheles > Anopheles gambiae. The sequence goes on from NW_026902714.1 coordinate 135,106, forward strand.
TTTTTGCCATCTATTATCGTTGTTGTGGCCATGTTTCATCCAAATGAAGCCATCTTGCACTATTTGAATGGCCTTGAAATTTGATGTTGAGTTTTTTTGCCATCTATTATCGTTGTTGTGGCCATGTTTCATCCAAATGAAGCCATCTTGCACTATTTGAATGGCCTTGAAATTTGATGTTGAGTTTTTTTGCCATCTATTATCGTTGTTACGGCCATGTTTCATCCAAATGAAGCCATCTTGCACTATTTGAATGACCTTGAAATTTGATGTTGAATTTTGTTGCCATCTATTATCGTTGTTACGGCCATGTTTCATCCAAATGAAGCCATCTTGCACTATTTGAATGGCCTTGAAATTTGATGTTGAGTTTTTTTGCCATCTATTATCGTTGTTGTGGCCATGTTTCATCCAAATGAAGCCATCTTGCACTAGTTGAATGGCCTTTAAATTTGATGTTGAGTTTTTTTGCCATCTATTATCGTTGTTACGGCCATGTTTCATCCAAATGAAGCCATCTTGCACTATTTGAATGGCCTTGAAATTTGATGTTGAATTTTGTTGCCATCTATTATCGTTGTTACGGCCATGTTTCATCCAAATGAAGCCATCTTGCACTATTTGAATGTCCTTGAAATTTGATGTTGAATTTTGTTGCCATCTATTATCGTTGTTACGGCCATGTTTCATCCAAATAAAGCCATCTTGCACTATTTGAATGACCTTGAAATTTGATGTTGAATTTTGTTGCCATCTATTATCGTTGTTACGGCCATGTTTCATCCAAATGAAGCCATCTTGCACTATTTGAATGGCCTTGAAATTTGATGTTGAGTTTTTTTGCCATCTATTATCGTTGTTGTGGCCATGTTTCATCCAAATGAAGCCATCTTGCACTATTTGAATGGCCTTTAAATTTGATGTTGAGTTTTTTGCCATCTATTATCGTTGTTGTGGCCATGTTGCAACCAAATGAAGCCATCTTGCACTATTTGAATGGCCTTTAAATTTGATGTTGAATTTTGTTGCCATCTATTATCGTTGTTACGGCCATGTTTCATTAAAATGAAGCCATCTTGTACTATTTGAATGGCCTTGAAATTTGATGTTGAATTTTGTTGCCATTTATTATCATTGTTACGGCCATGTTTCATCCAAATGAAGCCATCTTGTACTATTTGAATGGCCTTGAAATTTGATGTTGAATTTTGTTGCCATCTATTATCGTTGTTACGGCCATGTTTCATCCAAATGAAGCCATCTTGCACTATTTGAATGTCCTTGAAATTTGATGTTGAGTTTTGTTGCCATCTATTATCGTTGTTACGGCCATGTTTCATCCAAATAAAGCCATCTTGCACTATTTGAATGACCTTGAAATTTGATGTTGAATTTTGTTGCCATCTATTATCGTTGTTACGGCCATGTTTCATCCAAATGAAGCCATCTTGCACTATTTGAATGGCCTTGAAATTTGATGTTGAGTTTTTTTTGCCATCTATTATCGTTGTTGTGGCCATGTTTCATCCAAATGAAGCCATCTTGCACTATTTGAATGGCCTTGAAATTTGATGTTGAGTTTTTTTGCCATCTATTATCGTTGTTGTGGCCATGTTTCATCCAAATGAAGCCATCTTGCACTATTTGAATGGCCTTTAAATTTGATGTTGAGTTTTTTTGCCATCTATTATCGTTGTTGTGGCCATGTTTCATCCAAATGAAGCCATCTTGCACTATTTGAATGGCCTTGAAATTTGATGTTGAGTTTTTTTGCCATCTATTATCGTTGTTACGGCCATGTTTCATCCAAATAAAGCCATCTTGCACTATTTGAATGACCTTGAAATTTGATGTTGAGTTTTGTTGCCATCTATTATCGTTGTTACGGCCATGTTTCATCCAAATGAAGCCATCTTGCACTATTTGAATGGCCTTGAAATTTGATGTTGAGTTTTTTTGCCATCTATTATCGTTGTTGTGGCCATGTTTCATCCAAATGAAGCCATCTTGCACTATTTGAATGGCCTTGAAATTTGATGTTGAGTTTTTTTGCCATCTATTATCGTTGTTACGGCCATGTTTCATCCAAATGAAGCCATCTTGCACTATTTGAATGGCCTTGAAATTTGATGTTGAATTTTTTTGCCATC